>NC_089313.1:2556584-2856584 GCF_036669915.1 Pocillopora verrucosa | reverse complement strand
TGAATTGTGCGATTCATCCAACATCAAATGTCATAGCTGTTGGAATGGACAATAAATGTCAGTTACTTGAGATTGATATTAAGGAGGAAGTAAAGAACACTGAAAAAGTGAAAGGAAAAAAAAAGTTATTGTCAAAGAAAAGACACAAGAATTTATTGTCAAAGAATTAGAATCTAAAGTGACAGTTTCAGCAGAGGACAATGATTCAAAAGATGATGATGATGTAGGTTTTCAGAAAGTTGTGCGATTCACAGCAGACGGACAGCACATTATTACTGGAGGATCTGATGGGCATGTTAGGGTTCTGAAGGTAAAAGGGAATTTCCAAATGTTATTTTGAGCTTATGATTCTCCTGAATTGTTGTAATTTTAATTTAATTTGTGGTTGAGGAGTTTTCTTTGTTTGGTGTCAGTTTTGTTTGGTTCTTCAGATTTGACAAATTCAATCCTTTACACGTAAACATCAGGAGGCATATTCTCTATACTGTTCTCTATACATGTCCTAAGGTGCTGACAAGGAGAATTTGTTTAACAAGGAAGAGTTTCTGTACTTGGTGATCATTTCCTTTACTCTCATGACCTTAATGTGTGATTCAGGGGTGATATTGTAAGGAGAAATTAGTTTACACCCTGACATTTGTATCTGCGGTATCTATATGTAAACTGATATAGGCCACTACACTGTAGAAAAAAAAACCCTGTTTTTTCAGTGTAATGTTTTTTGCATTTTTTTTTGGTGTTATTTTATCTCTTTGCTCATTTTGCTTTAGTATCCCTCCTTGGAAAGTATCCATGATATAAAAGCTCACACAACAGATGTTGATGATTTAGATGTACATCCTAATTCACGTCAGGTATGAGCATGCACTATGATAAACTCAATAATCCCCAACACATTGTTCATTTAGCCTGCAAGGAAAATTCAGTTAGTCAAACTTTAAAAATAAAATACTAATCAAAGATAGTCTTAAAATATAAAAGGTCACCTTTGACATGATCCTATATTACTTTAAGAAAGTGAGTGTTAGTGTTTCATTAGAGTTTTTACTGGGAAACAGATGAAAGCACTATGCTGGGGGCAAAGTGCTTTTATTGTTTTTCAAGTGTTTGGGAATCCTGATGAAACATGTGGCACAAGTTTTTTGAAAGAGCTCCTCAAGAGCACCTCAGGAATAAAGAAAATGGAAATGTTCAGGAATTTTTCACACCTTGTCATGAAGAATGTGTCATTGATATTCAAATCAAGAAATGAGTTCATTAGAGTTTGATGCTTTATTAAAGTCAAGAGTTTGAAGAAGAATGAAACTCGTGGATAATGCCTCATTCCAGTGTTTCACCAGGACCTCAAACCACATGCAAATGGCAAAATTGGTATCTCTTGGTTGGACAATTACCTTCTGGAAAATAGAATAAAAACTTTTCATGGCCTTATGTTGATCTATATTACATATTTTTTGTCTTAATGGTACGGATTTATCTCTCACTAATATGATTCTTTATGTGCAACGTCACCTGAAGATGAAAATTAGTATTCTTGCCTGGTAATGTGCATGTAATTGTAAGCTCTATTAAGATATTTGTTTAAGTTTTTTTTAAATTTTATTGTCTATATTCACAGTTTGTAACATGCTCAAGAGACACAACAGCTTATGTGTGGAGGCTGGAAGAAGGCAAAAAACAATTCCAGTTGTATTTTTCTGTTAATAATGAAGATAACTTCTTTAGAATCAGGGCATGCAGGTATGAAAAGTTTAATCTTCTTTTTTGAAATCATTTCTTGAAAATTGTCCATTTTTTTAAGAAGTAAAATTGGAATTGAGAGAACAAGAACAATGTTTTTCATTTAGGAAATAAAAGCACCCATGGTAATGACAATTGATTTAAATATCTAAATTCTTTTATCCTTTTTTGGCAGGTTTTCTAGCAATGAAAGAAAGGAAGTGAGTCTGTTTACAATAAATGTGCCATCCAAGTTCAGTAGAAAGGCTCCAACACCTTCATACTTAGTCAAGTGGGACTGCACAAAATGGCTGCCACAACTGAGTCAGGCTGCTGGTATTGAACCTCTCACACAAATGGCTATCAGGTACAGTTGCCAAAGGTCCAATCTTCCCACCCCTATACATGTATGTAACCTGCGAATTTGTTTTTATTTAAAAAGTTGTACATGTATATGCCATTTGACAGCTACAGTGTATTTTATGGTGGTGTTTTTCCATCCTTAGAGGGAGCAATTTAGCTACAATTGGCCTTTAATTTCATTCATATATTGGTTTGACTTTTTCCTCAGTGGAAATGGGATATTTGTTGGAGTTGGAACAGCAGAAGGTGATATCTCAGTTTACATTGCATGGAATCTGGCTGTAAGTATCATGTGAATTTTAATTAATGAATTAGGTTTTGTTTAACTTGAAGTACAAGACTTATGCACTGAGAAATGGAAAAATTCTTTCAGACAATAGCTTCATTTTGATTCCTTTCCAGCCACAATATTTAGGTATTAAATGTTTTGGGTTAATCTTTAGCCAGAATGATTGCCTTACAGGATGTTTCTTGGGACAACAATGATAAAGGGTAGGAAGGTTGAATCTGATGTGGATGTCTAAAAACCATCAGTCATTGATATACATGTGGAAGGACAATGTCCTGCCTCCGCACTTTAAGACCTCATTAGTTTTGGTTATTTCATTGTATAGTGTAGTGATGGATTTCATGTATCATATGCTTATGTAAATTTCCTTCAGTCAATTGTAGAGGTTCCATGATGAAAGTGTTTGTCATTATTTTCTTAGAAACAATTATATTCTTTCTGTCTGCAGCCCTTGACTACTCTTAAGGGTGTTCACAACATCTTCGTCACAGGACTAACATTCCTTCCCAGTTCTCCACTCATCAATGATCACCTGCGCAACGAGTTTGCATTGCTTAGTATATCTGCTGACAATGCTTGTAAAGTTACTACCCTTAAAAGAAGAGGTAGAAATAAATTGTTTTTACTATTACAATCTAATTGCCTCAGATTAAATCCAATTCACTGAACCTCAAAATAGAATTTAATATAACAGTTAGACAAACTGATGCCATAATGTCATAAAGACTGAGACATACCACCAAGTTAAAACGTAAGATTTAAAAAATGATGATGATAAATAGAATGAAAAAAAGAACATCCTGTTATTTCCTCAAATGCTGATCCTAACTCTAGCCCATTAGCTTGGTCAATTGGTGGTTGTTAAGATATTTTTTGCACTGTATCTGAAACTAAGATACTGCATGTAGTTGCAGTTTTGTTACTTGTTACAAGGGTCTGTGACTTTCTAGGCCAAAGGTATAATTATTAAGACAATGGCTATTCAGGGAAGGCCACCAGAAAAAGTGTTCTTACAGTATGCATAAAAACCAACTACAACAACAACAACAAAATGTATTACTTTAATTACTTCAACCAGATCAGCATTTATATCCCTTAAAAGGAGCACGGATATTATAGGGAAAAACTGAGTTAAGCAACCACATTTCCTTAGTCCATGTCGAGAAAAACATAACAGTTTGATCTTCATTTCTTTTTCAGGCGAATATAGTTACTGGTGGATTCTTGTAGGATTTTTAGTTTTACTTTACTTAACCCTTGTGGTTCTAGCTTATGCAGGCATTGATTTATAGTGAATTGTTTTTGTAATTTAACGAATATTATAGAATGTTACTGAAATATTATTATCTGATGTATTCTTTGGAAGGAATATGATTTTTGAATTTATGACAAGTAGATACTTTAGCTTTGAATTCCACAATGAGTTGTAAATATTTCTTATGATAATAATTTCAATTGCTATTGTTTTTGCCTGTTTTTTCTTGCATTCGGGGTGCCTCTTCATGAGGACTTAAATGCATGCAGTGATCCTCTGCATCTGTTGAGAGGCTTCCATGAACCAAACCAGCATGATTTAACAAACCCAACTAAAAACCTGGTATCTTGCTGTTTCTATATGGAAAGGCTTGAAAATGGCTTGGAGTATTTCGGTGCATGTGTTTTAAAGTATGATCTTCCTCCAGTGAGTTGAGTCTGTGAAAGAAAAGTTAGTTTTGGAGAAGATGTACTTTAGTTGGAAGAACTTAGGTTGGAGTTTGATTACATGCATGAAGATTAAATACTAAGAGTACCCACTGAAATTATTATTTAATTAGTAAACTGTCAATCAACCAATTTTAATTTGTGCAGTGAATATGAAATGGAAGTATTTTAAAGGTCATGTGCGTCATTTGTAGAACTTTACTTTATGAGGGTTAATTTATATTTGACTTTGGTGTATACTATAAAACTCTTCTTCATGGCTGAAGGAAAGGAAAAGACTTAACCTAGTATTTAATTTAAATTATTCTTGTTTAAATTATTGCCTTTTCACCATTTTATTTCGAGAGTCGTACTCAAAGGTATATATCCAAATAATACATAATGGTGGTTGTATAATGTAACTTTTCAGAATTTACAAAATGTCCTTCAGTATATTACCATTTCCGTCTAAAGGAACAATAAAATTGTTTTAGCGTGACGCACGTCATTAGAGAGCATTTGAATTGAATCTCGTTTAAGCAAAACTAAAGTTATCGCAACAGCCAATCAGAGCTGAAGAAAATGTAGAGAGCCAATAAGAACTCAATGTATTAAGGGCGGGAAAACGCGGGTAACCAAATTGTGATTGGGTTTACTTTGAAGTCTGCTTGGTTTACAGGTGAGTGGAGTTTTCTGGACCAATCAGAAAGCGAAGGGAAGTAAAACCATTCAGCACAACCCAGAATTACTTTCGAAACTCCATTAAGAAAATTTTTCTCGTCCTTAGAATATTATGAGAGCATTAGCCGGTGTGAGGCCTTTCATTTAAAAGCTACGGGATTAAGTTCATTTCATTATATTTGAAGTGACATCACACGCTTTCGTTTAGTATTCTAGGGATGAAACGATGTTGTATAACCGTTAAACGCAGCTGAAATCTTCAAGAACATATATTACAATTTCATCGAAAATCCTTGTCATCAACTGGAAGATTTCAGCAGCGCAGATGAGATTAATGGAATAGTTATCGAAACGTGGACTAATCTTTAGCGTCCAAGAAAATCTCACGTCCGTGAAATGTAAAATGCAAAGGAGATACATTTCGATATCTCAGAATGTTTGAAACAGGTTACCAAGTACAAAGGTTATTACAATAACTGTCTTTACAAAGCTTGGCAATTTATGTTCCAGATCGCAGGAAACATTGAACTGCTAGGTAAGAAATTTTGGCGTAGACGAGAAAAGCAGACGTACGAAACAGTGGCTTTGGGTCTGAATGCCAACTTCTCCGATCATTGGCAAATGCGCAATCAGATTGGTAAAAAAAAGCACCTACTGTCGATACCAGCAAGGATCTCATAAGGGACGCAGTTTTTATTTTTTCATATGCCTTTAATCTGTTACCGAAATCTGAGGCAACGTAAAACAAATTGAACTGGTTTAAAATCCAGAAAAAATTTCAACCGTCTCAATACCAAGATCATGGTTTGTTATCTCGTCAGCTTTGCAAAAACCTTTTTTTCTCTTCTTTGTTCTTAAAATGATGTCTACTTATCGCAAATTCTGCGGGGATTAATCTTAAAGAGGCCTGCATATTATAAAGTAATGAAATACTCAAGACTTCCTTCGAGATACGATAACAGTACCCTTATGACCACGTATTCGTGACTCTCTTGTCGACAGATGTGCACGTATTATACAGACATGTTCAAATTTATTTTTGCCCTCAGTATAGAAAATTAAATTGAGTTTTAATTTTAATTGAGCGAAAACATAAACTATATAAGTTGATTTTAATTGTCAATGATATGGAGATTTGCCAACGTTCCCCCTTTGGTTATCCTGATCATTTCCTTGTTTTGAAACACTTAAGATAACACCTCCAATTTCCATTATTATTGAAGAAATCAGTGCCATATATTACATTGCAGTCAGAGATTGTTCCGAAAAAGACTGAACGTTGTTTCCTTTGAGCTTGAACGTCGATGAAACTGCCTTTCTGAAACTCACTATAGAAACATCTACGTGAGTCTGCATCAGTGATGTAATTTTTCTGTAGTTCAACTATTTAAAGTTCATTCAAAGTTTTTAAGTCTTGAGATTCTCACCTTTGAAAGAAACTACTAGGTGATTTAACAAGTCTCTTCTGCCAACCCACCAGTTCCTATTATTTCTGTGATTTTTCCACTGACTAAAACAGGAATTTCAGTTGATCTCTACCAAGTTTTCACAATTACGTCGCAACATTCAAATTAACCGACCATCACTTGTAACACAGGATAAGAGTTAATATTGAAACTCGCTTGTAAACTTGTCTACTACAAGAGAAGTAGGTCAATTCAAAACAACTCTGTCATTTTCTATGCTGACATCAACTTTTTAATTTCTCTTCTAGTCTATTTGTAGTCTTTTTTGGCCCGTCCCGAATTAAGTCGTTCACATACTTCGAACACCGTGCGAAATACGTCAAATAGTTGCGGCCACGATAACTATTCAATAAAAACACCAACTTCTTGCGTATTCTTACTGCTACTTACGTCTTGAATAAGTTATATATTTTTTTGGTTTATGAATTTCAGAACCGCGATATCTAATTTTAGCATCTGTAAGATCTAGTGGGAAAATCCCCTCCTCGGTTGAAGCCACAGTTTTGTGGTTGTTCAATCACAGATGTTATTAGGAAAAGTCCAGGTGCAATCAGACCACGAGAGAACAACTGTTTCGTTGATGACGAAAATTGTCATTTTCTCCAACGCAGGAAAACTTTGCGTCGGGTCTAAAGTGACGACGTTGCCGTATATTGATATTAGTTATTAAGCCATGTTACCTGAATCATTTCCCAACCCCTCCCCGACCCCAAAACAAAAAACAAAACAAAAAAAAATAAAAGAAAAAGGAATTTTGACAATTGCAAAAGTTCACCGCATTGGAACGATAACTGCAAACCGGAGTAATAAAGAAACCCAGATAGCCCCTTAATTTAATTTTTTTAAACTCCATTTGCGCGCCTTCTTTCTGGAATAGTAATGGACAAGGCAATCTGAGTTGTCACGCTCTAAGAAAAATGTGTAATGAAGAGAAGTCCTTAGTCGGAGAAATACGGACAAAAATACTAGTGGTCGGAAATGTATCAACGTAAATAAGACCAATAACTGCAAAGCAAATCGATCGAAAAAAAGTGCGTATGAGTTCCGTGAGGAAAACCTAGGAATTCAACCCAATAAATGCTAGAAATTGAAAAAGTTTACATCGTAGTCTTTCGAGTTATAAGCAACAAGACAAAAGCTGGCTTCAAAATTGCAAATATTTCTTTCAAAACTTACTGTGCATATCATTATTTTGGTGGCAAACTCTAAACTATAATTACACCGATTAAAACATTCCCCTTATAAAACAGTGGGCGTTTTTTGGACGCCTTTGCTAACTTTCTGAAGTAAATACTATGGAGGGAAATAAAACTCAAATTCACAAGCAACATTGGGGACCAGTTGCTCACTAAAACAATGACGACGATTAATGTCGCGTCTGAAGCTTACACAAAGCGCAAATACTTAACTTCAATAATCCTTATACGTTTTCTTACATTATTCTTTGAGTGACAGAAATTTGTCCAAATGTCAATCGTTCTATTTCCCCCATGTTCATAATAAAAGTTAAATTGTTTATATATCCGTATGTAAAACATCATGTTTCTACCAAATTTCGTAAATATTGTATAAAATAAAACCATCACGCGATAATTTTCAATCTTTTGTTTCTGCTCTTTGTAATTCTCAGACTTCTTTAGAATTCGATTGATCACTAAAGGAGTTAAAGAAAACTGAGCAAAAAAGTAGCAATAAATGAACCACGAATTGAGTTTAGACTATCTTCAGACAGGCGGTTGGCCATTAAACTTATTTACCCTTCTTACCGAAAAAAAGAGAGAAGAAACATCCAAATAAAAAAAAAACAGACAGTCAAACAAACAGCATTTTATTCACGATTTTCAATTTTCCCTGATTACAGATTAATGGTTTCTACAAGGAACAGAAAAGATCTTTCCAATTAAGAATAAAAAAGAATGAGTTTTCTTATCGATTGCGATAGCTTTTTTCAGTCCACCATCACATCCAAAACCACCGAAAATCTTTGCCCATCTGGCAAAATCTCCCACGGAATGCGTGGTAGAACAAAGCGTGGCCATCGCTCTTTGAAGGAATCTCGTATTTTTGCTACTAAGATATCCGTACTTAATTAGGATTAAGGAAAGGATTGTGTTTGTACTGAGTTTGGAGTATGAGGGAATACGCATAGTTTGTTTTTGTCAGCTCTGTTATCAAGCGGCGGTGTATCGTTGTGGTTTTTACACTAGCGTAAGAAACTCTGTTACGCACATGTCATATTGCGCGAGATGAAATTGGCTCAAGACATCATCAATTATTGACGCAGTGAAAACGATGATATAAGGACACAGAGGTGAAATGTTGCTTGCTTAAAAGTTCTGGCGCTTTGACCTCCAAATTAAGCGCTAAAAACTTTCTTGGTTTATCATACTTGTTTAAACTTCTTTGAAGTAATTGTTCGGGAGAGTTATCTGCTGGATTACAAATAATTTCGCCGTTGTCAAGTAACATGAAGAACGGAGCATTAGCGCTCTTTTTTTGCATTCTCAGTCTGACCAGAGTGTTTGCCGAAGAACAAACGACTCAACAGAAGAAAACCGTTGCGAAAAGAGACGAAGTCTTTTACAACAATGTTGGTTCGGTAAAAAACTCCTACAGTATTGAAGAAGAGGACAGGAGTTCCAGGTCGGCTGAAAAGGAAGAAAATCAAAACAACAATTCTGAGAACAAGGGCGAATACTTATACTACGGTTCAGTTTACCCGAGGGACTTTGAAGGAAGGGAATACGAATTGAACTATCCCACTTATGAAGAATGGTATGGCCCCTTTGAGCCGCCTGAGGAATACTATCAGAACGTAGACGGAGATTATAAACGTTCACTGTACTCTCGAGGGAAAAGAAGTGCATACTATGGTCCACGAGGGGGGAGGAGTGTCTACCATGGACCCCGAGGAGGAAGATCTGTAGCAACTGGAGCTGGGCCTCGTGGAGGGAGATCGGTTGAGAACGACAGTGGACCCCGTGGGGGTAGATCTGTGGAAAGTAATATTGGACCTCGTGGGGGTAGGTCTGTGGAAAGTAATATTGGACCCCGTGGGGGAAGATCAGTGGAAAGCGACATTGGACCCCGAGGGGGAAGGAGTGTAGAAGATTCCTCTTATTTGTCAAATACAAACGTCGGGCCCCGTGGAGGAAGAAGTACAGATGCCAGTGGACCAAGGGGTGGAAGAAGCGTTGATAAATCAAGTCAGAAATTGGACGCATCGTCAACTGCAGAAACAGGGCCACGAGGCGGACGAGCAGTTTCAGACACAAAAAGCAAAGCGGATGAGGCTAACGGACCCCGTGGAGGACGAGATACCCAGTCTGCAACCAATGACCAGAGGGGTGGTAGAGATGTGGGAGAGAAAGGCCCCAGGGAGGAAAGAGTCAGGTCAGTTGAAAATGATGGCCCGAGGGGAGGTAGATCAGTAGAGTCCGGCCCACGGGGTGGAAGAGCTATTGATAGTGGCCCCAGGGGAGGGAGGGCTATTGAATACGGTCCTCGGGGAGGAAGATCTGTATTTTATGGCCCTCGTGGTGGAAGAGCGATAGAATACGGCCCAAGGGGTGGTAGATCAGTTGATTATGGACCAAGAGGTGGTAGAGCGATCGACTACGGACCCAGGGGTGGAAGAGCTATTGAATATGGACCTCGGGGTGGCAGAGCGATAGAATACGGCCCAAGGGGTGGTAGATCGGTTGACTATGGACCAAGAGGTGGAAGAGCAATCGACTATGGACCCAGGGGGGGAAGAGCTATTGAGTATGGACCTCGAGGTGGTAGAGAAGTCTACTACGGACCCAGAGGAGGAAGGGATATAGATTATGGACCTCGTGGTGGGAGAGAAATTTATTACGGACCCAGAGGTGGAAGAGCCATAGATTTTGGTCCTCGAGGAGGTAGGGCTGTAGATTACGGTCCCAGGGGAGGTAGGACAGTCGAATACGGTCCCCGGGGAGGAAGGGCTGTAGAATATGGTCCTCGTGGTGGTCGTTCGGTAGATTTTGGCCCACGTGGAGGTCGTTCACTTTTATACGATGTCGTTTTTGGTCCAAGAGGGGGGAGATCCTTAGCGTACGAACCACGGGATAGAAGATTCGTAGAATCCGAGGGTCCACGTGGTGGAAGGGACATTGACTTTGAATACGGTCCCCGTGGAGGTAGAGACCTAGAGTATGTAGACGTCAACGGGCCTAGAGGAGGGAGAGCCACTGGAGGAATTGACTTCGGCCCCAGGGGAGGTCGTGACCTAGAATATTCAGAAGAGGAAGGATTCTATGATTTTGGTCCACGAGGTGGACGGGCTGTTTATTTTGAGACGGGGCCACGAGGGGGTAGGAGTGTGGAATTCGAGACAGGACCCCGAGGAGGGCGAGAAGTGGAATATGGACCCCGTGGCGGACAGTACCTTTACAGTGGGCCACGTAACGGGAGGGACATATCTGGACCTCGAGGAGGACGTAGTACCACTGTTGCGGAGAGTTCAAACGGTCCACGTGGAGGACGTGACCTTGAAAATGGGCCTCGCGGAGGCAGAAGTGCCATGGCAGGCCCTCGCGGTGGAAGAGGCATCTTATCAGAAGGATCAATGTGGGCCGCCAGTTCTGGAGAAACTAATGATGGGCCACGGGGAGGGAGAAGCGTTGGCAAAAACACTGCTGACGCATCTGGACCTCGTGGAGGGCGAAGCACTGCTGAGAGCAGCACAGCTGTAAAGCGAGAGGCAACCACTGCAGGGAAAGAGCAAACAGTCGTTAAAGAAAGACAGGAGAGGGACTCCAAGGAAGTAAACGTTGATGTAGAGAAGGTCGATAAGAAGCTAACAAATTCGAGCTGAGCGCAAAGTCGCAACTGATGGTTTTGCTCAGAAATAAGGTAGATGCCACTAAAATAAATTGATGCACCTTAAAAAAAGCATGAGCCCGTACCCATGTATAACCCAAAGTAATTTCACGAGGCAGAAAGTTCGTGTATATAAAGGCCTCAATGGGTAATGGCTTCTATAGTTAACGGCTAAAATTTTGGCCATTTTATCCCTAACGGTTGTTAACCTTCTATTGTGATTAAAATGAAAACATTTTCACGGTCAATTTTTTTTTACGACTAACCGTGATTAAAATTTGTCAATTTTACGCCTGACGGCTAAAATTTTGGCCGTTTTACGGCTAACGGTCAACCCCTTTGAGACCCTCATAAATGGACACCTTGAAATTATTGCTTCTCCATTCATACCTAATTGTAACAGCTTTGCCATAAAAAAATGAAGAAAACAAAAGAAAGGAAAAGCTAAATTGAAATTTATTAGAATATAGCACAAGCCTACAGCATTAGTATATGAACATATCAGTATATTTTTCTTCTAACGACATGTGATACTAGCTCTCAAAAATGTTTAAAAGAATTAATAAGTGAAAATTATGTGAAAATTGTTTGGCTGCCGTGAATATGGACAGAGGTTAATTTTATACGCTAATAAATTCCTATATGGCTTTTTCCCATTTTTATTTGTTTTGGGTTTTTTTGCTATGACAACGTTATTGCAAATAGGTATTCATCAGACAAATACCAAATAGTTGTTAAGAAGTTAACCAAAAACAAACAAACAAACAAACAAAAAACAGCCAGCAGAAGAAACAAGTCGCCAAGTTTTGGCCACAAAAAAATGCATGCAATGGCGGGTCATAATCTTGATGATAAGGTCAGTAGCTTTTCTGGTAATAAAAATCTAGCATATATTTAAGTCAAGTTTAAACATAGAACTTTACATGAGACGTACAAAATTGCAAATTTGCTCGACCGAAAAAGGGTAAAGTTCGACCGTTGGATCAAACGTCAAACATGATTCGTCGAACCAAATTCAGAGCACCCGAAAAAAACCCTTCGATCTGCTGGATTTCAAATTAAGTAATTTACTACTTATTTATTAAGTTTGGTTTATGGAAAAGATCGTGGTTTGTCTTACAATCGATCTTCAGTCACACGCTCTATCCGTCCAAAGCAAACAGTCGATGTCGATTCAAATCAATTGGACGAACTCAACAGATTCAAACGTCAAAGCTAACATTAACTAATTTCTCTCAGTTCAGACGTTTGAAGTCAGCCGTTTGAGGTTTTATTCTTTTATAAATTTCCTAAACCACATTAACGTAATTCTTGTTGTCTAAACCGTTTTTTCTTGACATTGTTTCCATTCAAGATTGGCCTTCTTTGACCCCAATGATGTGCACTGACTGGGAGCGAACAATCACAAGATTTAAAGTTGGAGCCTCATTGAATATTAAAACATAATCTAACGATACGAAAAAGTAAGAAAAAAATGCATTTAAGATGAAAAAGTAGATATACTTTAGCCCATCATTTGCTGTTAAAGTTAAGTTTCTTTACCTCAACGTACTTCACAAACAAGAAGACAGTGAATATTTTTAATTGGTTAGGAATGGATGTATTGAGGTAAAAGGATAAAATAAAGTTATAGTAATCAAGTGTAGTCATAACCTCGTCCAGTTCTTTCATTGCTTTAGTGAAAGCGAATAAATGAACGGGTCATGTTAGTAAGTGAATTATTTAATTGAGAGACCGCTGACACAAAACTCAAGTGACTCACTGAAGGACTTACTGAAGGACTCACTGTGCGATTCACTAACTGAATGAATGAGTTAACCCTTTACGCCCTTAAATCAGCATCCATATTCTCCACACTGTTCTCTAAACATTTCCCTAAGGTGCTGACAAGGAGAATTTGCCTGACAATCAAGAGCCTCTTTAGTTGGTGATCAGTTCCTTTGTTCTCCTGACGTTAGTGTTTGATTCAGGGATGATATGGTAAGGAGAAATTAGATGCCAGTCACTCTTAGGGATTGAAGGGTTAATGAAGGAATGAGTGAGTGACTGATTGGACGAATGAATGGGAAAATGAAACTTTTAAATAAAGAAAGAGAAAACGAAAGACAGAGGCAACAGAGAAAAGGAGAAAAAAACAAAACAAAACCAAACAAACTCGTGAATATTCATAGAAGTAGAGACCTCAGAGAAAGTCGCTACTCAAACTCTCCTCCGGTGAGAGAGCTTCTCCCAAAGAACAGAACGGTTCACATAAAACACATAAAAGTTGAAAAGCAAAATATACCTTGAGGGAATAAAAGAAAGAATAAGCATTTATGTCAAAAAACGCAGACAAGAAATGTTTTAGCGTCAACATTCAGACTTTTACTCACATCTTTCACGTGTGTAACACATGCACAGTGTTGTTCACTTATCTGACCTTGTCTTATTGGCATCTTCTAAAAGTCTCATAACTTCGTGGATTAGGAGAAGCGATGTGATGTAATCATGACAGGCACTAGCCCCCAGATCTCTTTGCGCTTTGTACTTTTCATTTTCAAGATGGCGAATCCCTTTGTTGGAAGACATCAAATATCCGTTCTTCTCAAATGAGGGAAAGAGAACACTATGAAAATCAACTTGCTTTACGGGAATTGCCGTAAAACATGGCCCAAAGCTTGGTGCGCGTTTGCAAATATTTGTGGGGACATAAGCTGTGCAATTTGGTTTGTTGTTTTGGTACCACAAATATGGAAGAACTGGAAGCGTCGATCTGTGGAAGGACTTAGCATTCTTTGGGCCACTGCGAACTTCACAGCATCGCTGGCAAACGTTTTCTTCGCTTTTTCTGTTGCACTGCCTGTGTATATCAAAATATTAGCGGTATATATGCCCATTTTAGAGTCTATCATACTACTACAGTTTTTGTTATACTCTAAGCACACTATGCGGATGAAATTATCCTACGGCGCTTGTTGTTTTCTGATCTGGATTGCAGTGATCAGTTTAGACCTTTCCGTTGCCGATGCCGCGGAAAAAGTCCAGTGGTTGGCAATTGTTCTTTGGTCTATTGAGTCATTTCCGCAGGTAGGCAGCTCAATATAATTTATTAATTTGATCCAAGACAATACTGATTTAAATTAACCCACACGCGAACTGATTCGTGATATGTTACTCTTCGTCCATTATGAAAAATTTAGGCTTAGTTTCCCAATCTCGTCATCTTTTTTCGATACCAGACTGTCCTTCACTCTTTCTTTGCTACACACTCTGAATTTTAAATAACACGTGGGGCCAGTCTGTGCATCTGTGAAATTTAACTCCCCAGGAGGCTCCTTTAGGGAGGGGGGGGAGGGGTTTCCAGGGAGCAATTCCTCTGTAGAGAAAAACAGGAATGTACCTGTTCTTAATTTACCTCTATAGGTCCTTCATTCATTTCAAATGAGAGATGGGAAATGTGTTGATTCACAAAAAGTATCTTTCCAAATCAATGATAGGGTATGTTGCATAAATCATAGCGACATTCAGCCTCTGATTGGTGGATCTTTTACTGAATGGCATGGTATTTCAAAACAAACTTTAATGCCACATTGGTGGGAGAGTATAACAGGGTAATTTTAATAGTATTATCAACTGAGGTGATAATGTAAATTGGCCTCCGTAAAGAGTTGAAAAGCTAATGTTTCAAGGGTTAGCCTTTAGCCATTTGCTCTGATGAAGTGGAGTAAACTTTTTGTATTTGATTCTGTGTAACTAAACAACTAACCTGTATGTGTATGTGTATCAACTTCCTATATTGGAGTGTGACTGTGTAGATAGCTTGCAATGCATGTATCTTATCAGGGCAAGTTAAAGTTACAAGCTCACAATCAATTATCTGACCCACCAAGTTTGATTTTGAGTTAGAGTGGGTGGCAGGGGGAGGGGGCATGGGAAAGGTAATGATATTTATCACTCCATCCCTACCCTCTCCTTCATTTTGACCATCACTCACCCCTTTGATACAAATTTGTTTGTCTTCCCAGCCTTCCACTGCTGTTAAAATTAAAGATGGTGACTATAATTTTCACTGAAAAATCTAAGGAATATAATAGATTACATATGTTTACAAATGACATTAGGAAAAAAACCAGGAACAAGTGTTTGTCGGGTTGTGGTTACTTTGTGAGTACTATAACCTTGAACTCCCAGAAGTGATTAACATGCAAATTCATTACACACATTATCCAGCAATCAAGGGATGAGAATACTCAAAATTATCAAGTAGGTAGAATTTATCTTGAACTTACACCAAATTCTCATAACTTAGTGACAAGAAAAAGTGTAGCAGCTAGAGGAGAGAATTAACAATCAGGACCCAGTGGTTCATGAGGCAAATAACACTATCCAAGGGATAAATTGCTATCCAGTGGATAACTGTAAGAAAAAAAACATACTGTGCTAACAGTGCCAGTTGTTTGTCCAAAGACAAAAGTTGGTTACCTGTGGCACCTATGCTCAGCTGTAGTATAGCCCTGCTGCAGATGCATCTGAACACAAGCAGTTCACTCCACTTCACTGTCTCTCGCACTCCATTTAATTCTGTTCTTCCCCAAATGAGGGCAACTATTTAAGTCTATTCACACCATAGTTTCATTTTTGCTTGGTTCTCTTGACAAACCACAACTTGCCATCCATTTCTGATGAATCCAGGCACTCTGATGTATTGCATGCAACATTCTCTCCCTAAATGTTTGATGGTAGTCAGCAGTGGGTAGGGATCCTATGAGAAAATCCAGTATGCAGCAAATGATGTCCAATCTGTTGCAGAAATCAAAGCACAATTTTTATAGCTCTTTATTGTACAGTTCTAATTATCAGCAGCTGTTAGGGAAATGCAAGGGAGGATTGAAGAGGAGATGCAAAAGGAATAGACAGAAATCAACCCTGAATATCATTAGCAGTGAATACACAAATTGGTTTTTTTTTATCTCCATGACACACCTCCCAGTCCATGGCATTGCAGATTCAAACCTTCTGCCACTCATTAGTACCTTTGGGCATGGAGTGGTAAGGCCGGTGGGGTGGGGTCTGAAGAAAGAGGGAGTTGGGGTGGGAAGGAAGGTTGAGGGCCATACATTCATTACAATTTCACAATGTGGGGGGGGGGGGGGGGTGGGGTCTGAAGGAGGAAGGGGGGCAAGGTGCGAAGAAAGTTAAGGGGCCGTACAGACATCACAATTTCACTTCTAAAATGATTTTTATTGTTTACTTCCAGATTATTTTGAATATGCGTCGTCGCACAACAGATGGTCAGTCCACACTCTCTGTTGTAATTACACTTGTTGGTAAAACAACGGATTTCTTGGCAAATTATCTCCTGCTTTTGCCAGCACAATACATTGTCATGACCTATTTTTCGTGTACCATGGCTTTTATCAATGGAATACAGGTAATCTTCTATAAATGAAAAGGCATTTCTTATAGAAAAACTTAAGATAAGTGAATTACTTTAGAAAAAAGCTAATTAACCGAAAAAAAACAAACAAAAAAGTAGGGTTGGGAAAACAAAATCTCGAAACTTTGCGAATACAAAGCTTATTCAAGTACGGTTACCTTGCTGATTTGCCATTCTGTTTTGAGCTTTACCATAAAGTTTCTACGCTTTTAAAACACTGTGATATACTTGCTTGAGTGGTTGTTTTTAATTCGTATAAGACAACTTGATTTTGGTAGCATGCCACCTAATTGTTACAACAATCGCACGAGACACTCTTCTGTAGAGCAGCTAAAAGAAAAAAACCGCAGCCTATGTAACGTCATTCCTTTTTTTTTTTCCTTTGGAAAAATAGGTTATCTGGTACCCCAAGCTGCAACAGAAAACAAGTGTTGTCATGCCCACAACATACGGCAGGCACAGGAGTCCAGACGAGGATGCCTTCACTGTGGAAGCGAATGACTGCGAACAAGTTCCTCCGATGGCCGACGAGGGAAGCTCAGTGGAAGAAGTCAACAGAGAATCTGTAGAAGAAATGACCTCCGTTTGCACACTTGTTGGACCGAATTTCGAATTTCGTGCAAGGTTGCGCGATATTCCGTTCTATCAGCGGGGTTTTATATTTCTTCTTATGCTGGCTCTGGTGGTTTTCAGCGTGTGCATTTGCGTGAACACGGAGTCTGCGCTGGGAATTTTCGCGCCAATTTCGGTTGCAGTTGTTCTTTTTGGTGCGTTTTTGTATCGAAATTACCGCGAGGGCCGGTTGCAGTTCGCCAACTCTGTTTTGGCGTGGCTGGATCGCTGCTGCGTTGATAAACCCGTGCAGTACACGTGGCTGACACGTGATGATGAATGAAGAACACTTGAAGTTTTTTTTTGTTTTTTCTGGATGATAGCGGTATTTAAAATTAGAAATAATCGACCTTAGCGCCCGGCGAGTTCTCCTTGTCCACTTTTTTGTGCATTGAAAGTACGATTTGGCGGCCAAAAATGTCCCCAAAAAGCGCGCGGCCAAAACGATTATACGCTGTAACGTAGAAAACTGTGAAGACACGTCGGCAACTATAATGGAGAGAGGAGAAATCCAGAGGAAAAGACGAACGTATTGCGTGGCCGGAGCGCCAAATGATATTAGCTACACGAAGAATACACATATACCGAGTATTCCTGTACACTACTTTCCAAAGGATATAGCTGTATGGACAAAATGGATGCGTTTCGATCGTTGTCATCGAGGAGATTTTACTCTTCATTGTCAATGCCTTATGCTCCGTACCGGCTTCGAAGATGGCTATTATGAATACATACCACTAGTAAAATCAGGGGAAGATAACCAATGAATTCAGCTAAAACAATAACGGTGAAGGGGCCTGTTCCCACACCGAACATTTATTAAATGATAACATTACAATTATAGTTAATCTACAATATCGTAAAGGTTTCCTGTATTGGTGTCGGGAAGAAAAGGAATGGAAATATTATATTATTTTAAGTCATTTAATGTAAGTTATAAAAAGGGCAGGTTGGCTACTTCGTATTCCTTCTTGGTGGTCTTATCTTAAAGGTTGAGTTTGATCACGTTCTTCTTGTGAGTTTGGCCACGTTCTCCTAGTGAGTTTAATCACGTTTTCTTCGTTGTGATCGTGAGGTTGACATGGAACTAGTGATAAGCCATGCTCTTAATTAAGTCAATTTGTTAGTCCAGGAAGAGTAAATCTCCCTGGTAATAGGTCGCGTTCGACACCTTCGTGTTCCCAGAGGTAATTTAAGGGTAAACAGGTGATACCCCTCATGTTTCGCAACCAAAAGCAATTTGGAGGCGGCACTTGTGAGCGCCTTTCTTCTTTAACTCTTGTGACCAAGATGTTGTTATGTAACAATCTTTAAAGGTGATTTTCTCTCAAGATACACTATCGGGTATAAATAATACTCTGAACCAAGGTTATTAGTAATTTTTATATTATCGATCTCGTTTCTGTTCTGGCCAATCTCAACCGTAAAGATATGAAAATTAAGGTAGAAATTGATTTTGTAACTGCGTAAACAACCCTAAGGTGCATACTCAGTATGTGGGAACTATAATAAGTAGTCAAGCGTGATTCGCTACTTGAGATGGTACGATGACGATACGATACGATAAGAAGATTGACGGCTTAAAAATGTCATCTGCAGTGTCACCTTTATAAGCGGAGACTTTAGTTTTCCCTGGTGTATTGGAGTTAGTCACCGTTGTAACAACTTGAGAAGAAAAGAGATTAAAGAAGAATCGACCAAACCAAAAACGAGTGTTGGAAAATTTACTTCTAACAAGCATGATTGTTCAACATTCTTTTCGGCTGGCATTTCGTAAGCGAAGAATGGTGATCTCCTTATTGTTGTTTATTCCACGCGCTAGAGATGTACTTATATTCCTTGTCTTTCCACATGACCGCATTTGCGCTTTTCTTATCGTATGAAAATCGAACCAGTTGTAGTTTCCATCGTATTTTAATAACACAACTATATCAAGTTCAAGCCCTTTCCTGAGCTGTCCGATCAGTCCTGTTTCGTGAACAGAGCGAAACCTCTGGCTGATGCTGGCATAAACAAGCTCAAAGCGGTTGTATATTCTCCTAACCTGGGTTTCGAAAATCCATCTTACGAGACATCAATTCTCCCTGCTCTTAAGAAACTAAAAGTAGCAACAGTAACAATGTCATTGTGATAACAGCACCGCAACGAGATAAATAAAGAAACAAAAGTTTTATTTAATTAGATGGTAGCGAATCCAAGTGCTGTGTGAAAGTCGATGCATTTGAAATATTCATTTACCTAGTAGGCGAAATGGGTGATGTGGCAATGTTGCACTTAAACTGAAGAAGTTTTTCTCTATTAAAATCCCTCTTTGAGATTAACTTGAATCAGATTACTATAAATTCACTCGTTTTCCGTTTGACCGGCTCGACGACGATAGCCTCTGCCTTTGCACTCTTCGGTGAAAGAAGCAACTTGCAGTGAAACTGCACGATGACTTCTCGGCGAAAAATCATTGTGCCTCGTGATACAGCTGATTCTTTCGTCAAAAGTTCGCTTTTGGTTTACTAAGGGAATTACAGCAACGAAACTTTAGAGCACTGAGCAAGGGGAACCTTCGCCGCACCTAGTGCGAAGGAATGAAATGGTATGACAACAGAAACGAACACACTACCCATTCTTAACAGAGATTTCGCCATAGAAAACAAAACACAAACGCAACAAACAATTCAGTAACGGGAGTTTTTGGTTCTATTCTTGACCTGAAAACCGCAGGCGAGAAACCGCCTTTGTCAGTCTTCGTTTGATGCACGCGGTTCTCCTTCGTAGGGCTGAACCGTGCTAGCAACTTCCATTTCTTCTTTGCTACTTGAGTTCGATGTATCACAACTCTCGGTAGAGCTTGCTGTAGGTTTTCACAGTTTTCTACGTCATCACCCGCTAGTTCTTTACCAGTCCATGAGACACTTTTAAGACAAAATAAGAGCACTTTAAGGCTCGAAAAAAACCGTGTTTTGGGCTTTTTGAAATTTTTCTTCTATCGGAATCGGTTTGTGTCATAGGCATTTTAATGTCCATTCAAAGAAACTTAAAGAAGGATAGTCGTCTTTGTCGATAGGAATGGTTGAAGGGGAAATCCTGCACCCGAGCCTTCTTTATTTGTTTTGATTGAAAATGAGCATTACATTTTGATAAGAGTTGAAAAATGGGCTACGAGACTCACATTGCAACAATTACAAAACGCTCTTCTGAAAGTTTCAAAACACGTGTTTTAGATTTGCTTTGTATTGTCTAAGGTGTCATCGTACAATCAATTTTATGGTCAGTTTTCAAGGATGGACATTTTAGGGGCAGTTGAATCCATCAGAATGTCTTCAGTCTTTTGTGTTTCACTGCTTATTTCTTGCAGACGCTACAAATGATCTAGAATCGTGTGTACTTTCGCAATAAGCTTTTCAAGAGTGTCTCGAATCTATGCAATTTCCTTATTGATGAGCGGTGAACCATTAGTTTTGTTGCCCCTTGATAAATTTAAAAGAAAAATTGGACTTTAATTGATCTTCATGATGTAATTTCAATTTAAGTTGGGGTGGAAAAATAAATTTTAAACAATACGTGCTTGCATATACGAGTTGGATGCTACCTCCAGCTGAGCCACGAATTGTTAGAGGAGTTGCTTTGATAATAGCAAAAATAAAGATAATAATAGTGATGATGATAATAATAATAATAATAATAATAACGATAATAATGATATTAATAATGATGATAACATAAGCCATTAATTAACTAATCAACACTTGATTTGTAGCGGCTTAGAGAGATGATCAAAAAGATCTTGTGACAAGACTGTGTGTTCTATGTCCATGAACTTGCGCAAACTGATCAGTGATACTCACTTGAAGAAGACTTGAAAAACTGAAGTGATTTCTTCGGTACAGAAATTCCCACAAACGACCAAAGTAGTACCACTGCTGGAGAGAGTTCAAACGGTCCACGTGGAGGACGTGACCTTGAAAATGGGCCTTGTGGTAGCAGAAGTGCCGCATGCCAAGCTCTCACGGTGGAAGAACCATCTTATCAGAAGTATTGATGTGGACCGTCAGCTTTGGAGAAACTATTGATGGGCCACGGGGAGGAAGAAGCGTTGGCGAAAACACTGCAGATGCATCTCGTGGAGGGCGAAGCACTGCTGAGAGCAGCACAATTGTAAAGCGAGAGACAACCACTGCAAGGAAAGAGCAAACAGTTGTTAAAGAAAGGCGGAGAGGGACCCCATGGAAGTAAACGTGGACATAGAGAATGTCGATAAGAAGCTAACAAATTCGAGCCGAGCGCAAAGTTGCAACTGATAGTTTTGCACAGAAATAAGGTAGATGTCATTAAAACCAGTTGATGCACTTTAAAAGAGCCTGAACCCGTACTCATGTATTACCCAAAATCGTTTCACGAGGTAGAAAGTTCGTTTATATGAGGGTCTCAATGGGGTGATGGCTTGTTCAGTTAACGGTTAAAAGGTTGGCCATTTTATGGCTAACGGTTAATGACCTTCTATTGTGATTAAAATAAGAAAAATTTTCACGGTCAATTTTTTTTACGACTAACCGTGATTAAAATGTGTCAATTTTCACGTCTAACGGCTAAAACTTTGGCCGTTTTACGGCTAACGGTCAACTGACCACATTGAGACCTTCAGATGTGGAAACCTTGAAATTATGCCTCTCTATTTATACCTAATTGCATTAACATTTTCATTAAAAACGAAAAAAACAAAGAAAGGAACGTTTTTCAGCAGATTGCACAAGCCTAAAGCAGTAGTATATGAACATATCAGTACATTTTTCTCCTAAACAACATGTGATACTAGCTCTCAAAAAGGTTAGAAATAATTGATTTGCGAAAATTTTGTGAAAATTGTTTGGCTGCCGGGAATATGGACAGAGGTTAATTTTATATGCTAATAAATACCTATTTGGCTTTTTCCCTTTTTGTTTTTGTTTTTGTTTTTTTTGCTATTGCAACGTTATCGCAAAAAGGTGTTCATCAGACAAATGACCAAATAGTTGTTAAGAAGTTAACCAAAACCAAACAAACAAAAAAAATGAAACAAAACAGACTGCAGAAGAAATAAATCGCCAACTTTTGGCTACTAAAAATGCGTGCCATGGCAGGTTATAATCCTGGCTTTTCTGGTAATAAATATATGGTATATATTTTGGTGTAGTTTAAACTTAGAACTTTACATGAGACGTACAAAATTGCAAATTTGGTCGAACAAAAAAGGTAAAGTTCGACCGTTGGATCGAGCGTCGAACATGATTCGTCGAACCAAATTCAGAGCACCCAAAACAAGCCTTCGATCTCTGCTGGATTTCAGATTAAGTATTTATTAAGTTTGATATGTGGAAAAGATCGAGATCTGTCCCACAGTCGATCTTCACACATTCTATTCGTCCGAAGCAAACAGTCGATGTTAATGATCCAAATCAAGTGGACGAACTCTTCGGATTCACAAAGAAGACAGTGAATATTTTTAATTGGCTAGGAATGGATGTATCGAGGTGAAAGGGATAAAATAAAGTTATAGTAATCAAGCTTAGCCATAACCTCGTCCAGTTCTTTCATTGCTTTAGTGAAAGCGAATAAATGAGCGGGTCGTGTCAGTAAATGAACTATTTAATTGACTCACTGAAGGACTCACTGTGCGATTCACTAACTGAATGAATGAGTTCACCCTTTACATCCTTATATCAGTATGCATATTCTCCATACTGTTCTCTAAACATTTCCCAAGGTGCTGACAAGGAGAATTTGTCTGACAATCAAGAGCTCTTCAGTTGGTGATCAGTTCCTATGTTCTCCTGGCATTAATGTTTGATTTAGGGGTGATATGGTAAAGAGAAATTAGATGCCAGTCTCTCTTAGGGATTGAAGGGTTAATGAAGGAATGAGTGACTGACGGACTGGAAGAATGAATGAGAAAATGAAACTTTTAAATAAAGAAAGAGAAAACGAAAGACAGAGGCAACAAAGAAAAGGAGAAGGAAACAAAATAAAACCAAACAAACTCGTGAATATTCATAGAAGTAGAGACCTCAGAGAAAGTCGCTACTCGAACTCTCCTCTGGTGAGAGAGCTTCTCCCAAAGAACAGATCGTACGGATTAAGAACACATAAAAGTTGAAAAGCAAAATATACCTTGAGGGAATAAAAGAAAGAATAAGCATTTATGTCAAAAAACGCAGACAAGAAAAGCTTTAGCGTCAACATTCAGACTTTCACTCACATCTTTCACGTGTGTAACGCATATACAGTGTTGTTCACTTATCTGACCTTGTCTTATCGGCATCTTCTAAAAGGTCCTAAAAGTCTCAACTCTCGTACACGTGGATTAGGAGAAGCAATGTGATGTAATCATGACAGGCACTAGCCCCCAGATCTCTTTGCGCTTTGAACCTTTCATTTTCAATATGGCGAATCCTTTTGTAGGAAGACATCAACCATCCGTTCCTCTCAAATGAGTGAAAGATAACACTATGACAATCAACTTACTTTACGAGAATTGCCGTAAAACATGGCCCAAAGCTTGGTGCGCGTTTGCAAATGTTTGCAGTTACATAAGCTGCTTAATTTGGCTTTTTGTTTTGTTCCCACAAATATGTAAGAACAGTAAGCGTGGATCTGTGGAAGGACTTAGCATTCTTTGGGCCACTGCGAACTTCACAGCATCGCTGGCTAACTTTTTCTTCGCTTTTTCTGTTGCACTGCCTATGGGTATCAAAATATTAGCGGTATGTAAGCCCATTTTAGAGTTTCCCATACTACTACAGTTTTGGTTCTACTCCAAGCACACTAGGCTGATGAAATCATACGGCGCTGTGTGTGTTCTGATCTGGATTGCAGTGATCAGTTTAGACCTTTCCGTTGCCGATGCCGCGGAAAAAGTCCAGTGGTTGGCAATTGTTCTTTGGTCTATTGAGTTATTTCCGCAGGTAGGCAGCTCAATATAATTTATTAATTTGATCTAAGACAATACTGATTTAAAATAACCTACACGCAAACTCTTCGTCCCTTATGAAAAATTTCGGCTTAGTTTCCCTACTCGTCATCTTTTTTTCGATACTAGACTGCCCTTCACTCTTTCTTTGCTACACACTCTGAATTTTAAATAACATGCAGGGCCAGTCTGTGCATCTGTGCAATTTAACTCCCCATGAGGCTCCTTTGGGGGGGGGGGGGGGGGTTTCCAGGGAGCAATTCCTCTGTAGAGAAAAACAGGAATGTACCTGTTCTTAATTTACCTCTATAGGTCCTTCATTCATTTCAAAGGTGAGATGGGAAATGTGTTGATTCACAAAAAGTATCTTTCCAAATCAATGATAGGGTATGTTGCATAAATCATAGCAACATTCAGCCTCTCATTGGAGGATCTTTTGAATGATCCTTCTTCTGAATGGCATGGTATTGACCTGTGGGGCACTTAAAAACCTACGATGGAGTAAGGGGTGGAGGGGGGGGGGGTAAGTTTCAAAAGAAACTTCAATGCTGCATTGGTGGGAGAGTATAACGGGGTAATTTTAATAGTATTATCAACTGAGGTGATAATGTAAATTAGCCTCTGTAAGGAGTTGAAAAGCTAATGTTTCATGCATTAGCTGTTTGCCATTTGCTCTGATGAAGTGGAGTAAACTTTTTGTATTTGATTCTGTGTAACTAACCAACTAACCTGTATGTGTATGTGTATCAACTTCCTACATTGGGGTGTGACTGTGTAGATAGCTTGCAATGCAGGTATCTCATCAGGGCAAGTTAAAGTTACAAGCTCACAATCATTTATCTGACCCAGCAAGTTTGATTTGGAGTTAGAGTGGATGGCAGGGGGAGGAGCATGGGAGAGGTAATGATATTTATCACCCCATCCCTACCCTCGCCTTCATTTTGACCATCACTCACCCCTTTGATGCTAATTTGTTTTTCTCCCCAGCCTACCTCTGCTGTTAAAATTAAAGATGGTGACTATAATTTTCACTGAAAAATCTAAGGAATATAATAGATTACATATGTTTACAAATGACATTAGGAAAAAAACCAGGAACAAGTGTTTGTCGGGTTGTGGTTACTTTGTGAGTACTATAACCTTGAACTTCCAGAAGTGATTAACATGCAAATTCTCCCTATAATATCCACACATTATCCAGCAATCAAGGGATGAGAATACTCAAAATTATCACGTAGGTAGAATTTATCTTGAACTTACACCAAATTCTCATAACTTAGTGACAAGAAAAAGTGTAGCAGCTAGAGGAGAGAATTAACAATCAGGACCCAGTGGTTCATGAGGCAAATAACACTATCCAAGGCATAAATTGCTATCCAGTGGATAACTGTAAGAAAAAAAACATACTGTGCTAACAGTGCCAGTTGTTTGTCCAAAGACAAAAGTTGGTTACCTGTGGCACCTATGCTCAGCTGTAGTATAGCCCTGCTGCAGATGCATCTGAACACAAGCAGTTCACTCCACTTCACTGTCTCTCACACTCCATTTAATTCTGTTCTTCCCCAAATGAGGGCAACTATTTAAGTCTATTCACACCATAGTTTCATTTTTGCTAGGTTCTCTTGATAAACCACAACTTGCCATCCATTTCTGATGAACCCAGGCACTCTGATGTATTGCATGTAACATTCTCTCCCTAAATGTTTGATGGTAGTCAGCAGTGGGTAGGGATCCTATGAGAATTTCCAGTATGCAGCAAATGATATCCAATCTGTTGCAGAAATCAAAGCACAATTTTTATAGCTCTTAATCGTACAGTTCTAATTATCAGCAGCTGTTAGGGAAATCCAAGGGAGGATTGAAGAGGAGATGCAAAAGGAAAAGACAGAAATCAACCCTGAAGATCATTAGCAGTGAATACACAAATTGGATTTTTTTCTGATCTCCATGACACACCTCCCAGTCCATGGCATTGCAGATTCAAACCTTCTGCCACTCATTAGTACCTCTGGGCATGGAGTGGTAAGGCGGGTGGGATGGGGTCTGAAGAAAGAGGGGGTTGGGGTGGGAAGGAAGGTTGAGGGTTCATACATTCATTACAATTTCACAATGTTGGGGGGGGGGGGGGTTGGGGTCTGAAGGAGGAAGGGGGGCGAGGTGCGAAGAAAGTTAAGGGGCCGTACAGACATCACAATTTCACTTCTAAAATGATTTTTATTGTTTAATTCCAGATTATTTTGAATATGCGTCGTCGCACAACAGATGGTCAGTCCACAATCTCTGTTGTAATTACACTTGTTGGTAAAACAACGGATTTCTTGGCAAATTATCTCCTGCTTTTGCCAGCACAATACGTTGTCATGACCTATTTTTCATGTACCTTGGCTTTTATCAATGGAATACAGGTAATCTTCTATGAATGGAAAGGCATTTCTTGTAGAAAAACTTAAGATAAGTGAATCACTTCAGAAAAAAGCTAATTAACCGAAAAAACAAACAAAAAAGTAGGGTTGGGAAAACAACATCTCGAAACTTTGCGAATACAAAGCTTATTCAAGTACGGTTACCTTGCTGATTTGCCATTCTGTTTTGAGCTTTACCATAAAGTTTCTACGCTTTCAAAACACTGTGACATACTGACTTGAGTGGTTGTTTTTCATTCGTATAAGACAACTTGATTTTGGTAGCATGCCACCTAATCGTTACAACAATCGCACGAGACACTCTTCTGTAGAGCTAAAAGAAAACAACCGCAGCCTTTGTAACGTCATTTTTTTTTCTATGGAAAAATAGGTTATCTGGTACCCCAAGCTGCAACCGAAAACAAGTGCTGTCATACCCACAACATACGGCAGGCACAGGAGTCCAGACGAGGATGCCTTCACTATGGAAGCGAATGACTGCGAACAAGTTCCTCCGATGGCTGACGAGGGAAGCTCAGTGGAAGAAGTCAACAGAGAATCTGTAGAAGAAATGACCTCCGTTTGCACATTTGTTGGACCGAATTTCGAATTTTGTGCAAGGTTGCGCGATATTCCGTTCTATCAGCGGGGTTTTGTATTTCTTCTTATGCTGGCTCTGGTGGTTTTCAGCGTGTGCATTCGCGTGAACACGGAGTCCGCGCTGGGAATTTTCGCGCCAATTTCGGTCGCAGTTGTTCTTTTTGGTGCGTTTTTGTATCGAAATTACCGCGAGGGCCGGTTGCAGTTCGCCAACTCTGTTTTGGCGTGGCTGGATCGCTGCTGCGCTAATAAACCCGTGCAGTACACGTGGCTGACACGTGATGATGATTGAAGAACACTTTAAGTTTTTCTTTGTTTTTTCTGGATGATAGCGGTATTTAAAATTAGAAATAATCGACCTTAGCGCCCGGCGAGTTCTCCTTGTCCACTTTTTTGTGCATTGAAAGTACGATTTGGCGGCCAAAAAGTGTCCCCAAAAAGTGACCCCAAAAAGCGCGCGGCCAAAACGACTATATTACATAGCTGTGACGTAGAAAACTGTGAAGACACGTCGGCAACTATAATGGAGAGAGGAGAAATCCAGAGGAAAAGACGAACGTATTGCGTGGCCGGAGCGCCAAATGATATTAGCTACACGAAGAATACACATATACCGAGTATTCCTGTACACTACTTTCCAAAGGATATAGCTGTATGGCCAAAATGGATGCGTTTCGATCGTTGTCATCGAGGAGATTTTACTCTTCATTGTCAATGCCTTATGCTCCGTACCGGCTTCGAAGATGGCTGTTATGAATACATACCACTAGTAAAATCAGGGGAAGATAACCAATGAATTCAGCTAAAACAATAACGGTGAAGGGGCCTGTTCCCACACCGAACATTTATTAAATGATAAAATTACAATTATAGTTAATCTACAATATCGTTAAGGTTTCCTGTATTGGTGTCGGGAAGAAAAGGAATGGAAATATTATATTATTTTAAGTCATTTAATGTAAGTTGTAAAAAGGGCAGGTTGGCTACTTCGTATTCCTTCTTGGTGGTCTTATCTTAAAGGTTGAGTTTGATCAAGTTCTTCTTGTGAGTTTGGCCACGTTCTCCTAGTGAGTTTAATCACGTTTTCTTCGTTGTGATCGCGAGGTTGACATGGAACTAGTGATAAGCCATGTTCTTAAATAAGTTAATTTGTTAGTCCAGGAAGAGTAAATCTCCCTGGTAATAGGTCGCGTTCGACACCTTCGTGTTCCCAGAGGTAATTTAAGGGTAAACAGGTGATACCCCTCATGTTTCGCAACCAAAAGTAATTTGGGGGCGGTACTTGTGAGCGCCTTTCTTCTTTAACTCTTGTGACCAAGATGTTGTTATGTAACAATCTTTAAAAGTGATTTTCTCTTAAGATACACTTTCAGGTATAAATAATACTCTGAAGCAAGGTTATTTGTAATTTTTATATTATCGATCTCGTTTCTGTTCTGGCCGATCTCAACCGTAAAGATATGAAAATTAAGGTAGAAATTGATTTTGTAACTGCGTAAACAACCCTAAGGTGCATACTCAGTATGTGGGAACTATAATACGTAGTCAAGCGTGATTCGCTAGTTGAGATGGTACGATGACGACACAAGAAGATTGACGGCTTAGAAATGTCATCTGCAGTGTCACCTTTATAAGCGGAGACTTTAGTTTTACCTGATATATTGGAGTTAGTCACCGTTGTAACAACTTGAGAAGAAAAGAGATTAAAGAAGAGTCGACCAAACCAACAACGAGTGTTAGAGAATTTACTTCTAACAAGCATGATTGTTCAACATTCTTTTCGGCTGGCATTTCGTAAGCGAAGAATGGTGATCTCCTTATTGTTGTTTATTTCACGTGCTTGAGATGTACTTATATTCCTTGTCTTTCCACATGACCGCATTTGCGCTTTTCTTATCGTATGAAAATCGAACCAGTTGTAGTTTCCATCGTATTTTAATAACACAACTATATCAAGTTCAAGCCCTTTCCTGAGCTGTCCGATCAGTCCTGTTTCGTGAACAGAGCGAAACCTCTGGCTGATGCTGGCATAAACAAGCTCGAAGCGGTTGTATATTCTCCTAACCTGGGTTTGCGAAAATCCATCCTACGAGACATCAATTCTCCCTGCTCTTAAGAAACTAAAAGTAGCAACAGTAACAATGTCATTGTGATAACAGCACCGCAACGAGATAAATAAAGAAATAAAAGTTTTATTTAATTAGATGGTAGCGAATCCAAGTGCTGTCTTAAAGTCGGTGCATTTGAAATATTCATTTACCTAGTAGGCGAAATGGGTGATATGACAATGCTGCACTTAAACTGAAGAAGTTTTTCTCTATTAAAATCTCTCTTTGATATTAACTTGAATCAGATTACTATAAATTCTCTCGTTTTCCGTTTGACCGGCTCGACGACGATAGCCTCTGCCTTTGCACTCTTCGGTGAAAGAAGCAACTTGCAGTGAAACTGCACGATGACTTCTCGGCGAAAAATCATCGTGCCTCGTGATACAGCTGATTCTTTCGTCAAAAGTTCGCTTTTGGTTTACTAAGGGAATTACTCTACAGCAACGAAACTTTAGAGCACTGAGCAAGGGGAACCTTAGCCGCACCTATTGCAAGGGAACGAAATGGTATGACAACAGAAACGAACACACTATCCAGTCTTAACAGAGATTTCGCCATAGAAAAAAAAACACAAACGCAACAAATAATTCAGTAACGGGAGTTTTTGGTTCTATTCTTGACCTGAAAACTGCAGGCGAAAACCGCCTTTGTCAGTTTTCGTTTGATGCACGCGGCTCTCCTTCGTAGGGCTGAACCGTGCTAGCAACTTCCATTTCTTCTTTGCTACTTGAGTTCGATGTATCACAACTCTCGTTAGAGCTTGCTGTAGGTTTTCACAGTTTTCTACGTCATCACCCGCTAGTTCGTTGCCAGTCCATGAGACACTTTTAAGACAAAATAAGAGCACTTTAAGGCTCGAAAAAAACAGTGTTTTGGGCTTCTTGAAATTTTTCTTCTATCGGAATCGGTTTGTGTCATAGGCATTTTAATGTCCATTCAAAGAAACTTAAAGAAGGATAGTGGTCTTTGTCGATAGGAATGGTTGAAGGGGAAATCCTGCACCCGAGCCTTCTTTATTTGTTTTGATTGAAAATGAGCATTACATTTTGATAAGAGTTGAAAAATGGGCTACGAGACTCACATTGCAACAATTTCAAAACGCTCTTCTGAAAGTTTCAAAACACGTGTTTTAGATTTGCTTTGTATTGTCTAAGGTGTCATCGTACAATCAATTTTATGGTCAGTTTTCAAGGATGGACATTTTAGGGGCAGTTGAATCCATCAGAATGTCTTCAGTCTTTTGTGTTTCGCTGCTCATTTCTTGCAGACGCTACAAATGATCTAGAGTCGTGTGCACTTGCGCAATAAGCTTTTCAAGAGTGTCTCGAATCTATGCAAGTTCCTTATTGATGAGCGGTGAACCATTAGTTTTGTTGCCCCCTGATAAATTTTTAAAAAAAAATTGGACGTTAATTGATCTTCATGATATGATTTCAATTTAAGTTGGGGCGGAAAAATAAGTTTTAAACAATACGTGCTTGCATATACGAGTTGGATGCTACCTCCAGCTGAGCCACGAATTGTTAGAGGAGTTGCTTTGATAATAGCAAAAATAAAGATAATGCAGTATGCAACGAGTATGCATATTCTCCATACTGTTCTCTAAACATTTCCCAAGGTGCTGACAAGGAGAATTTGCCTGACAATCAAGAGCTTCTTCAGTTGGTGATCAGTTCCTACGTTCTCCTGGCGTTAATGTTTGATTCAGGGATGACATGGTAAGGAGAAATTAGATGCCAGTCTCTCTTAGGGATTGAAGGCTTAATGAAGGAATGAGTGGGTGACTGATTGGATGAATGAATGGGAAAATGAAACTTTTAAATAAAGAAAGAGAAAACGAAAGACAGAGGTAACAAAGAAAAGGAGAAGGAAACAAAATAAAACCAAACAAACTCGTGAATATTCATAGAAGTACAGACCTCAGAGAAAGTCGCTACTCAAACTCTCCTCTGGTGAGAGAGCTTCTCCCAAAGAACAGAACGGACGGATTAGGAACACATTGAAGTTGAAAAGCAAAATATACCTTGAGGGAATAAAAGAAAGAATAAGCATATATGTCAAAAAAAGCGGGCAAGAAATGTTTTAGCGTCAACATTCAGACTTTTACTCACATCTTTCACGTGTGTAACACATGTACAGTGTTGTTCACTTATCTGACCTTGTCTTATTGGCATCTTCTAAAAGTCTCATAACTTTCGTACTCGTGGATTGGGAGAAGCGATGTGATGTAATCATGACAGGCACTAGCCCCCAGATCTCTTTGCGCCTTGAACCTTTCATTTTCAAGATGGCGAATCCCTTTGTAGGAAGACATCAATCATCCATTCCTCTCAAATGAGTGAAAGATAACACTATGACAATCAACTTACTTTACGAGAATTGCCGTAAAACATGGCCCAAAGCTTGGTGCGCGTTTGCAAATGTTTGCGGTTTCATAAGCTGCGCAATTTGGCTTTTTGTTTTGTTCCCACAAATATGTAAGAACAGGAAGCGTCGATCTGTGGAAGGACTTAGCATTCTTTGGGCCACTGCGAACTTCACAGCATCGCTGGCAAACTTTTTCTTCGCTTTTTCTGTTGCACTGCCTATGTATATCAGAATATTAGCGGTATGTATGTCCATTTTAGAGTTTTACATACTACTACAGTTTTGGTACTACTCCAAGCACACTATGCGGATGAAATTATCCTACGGCGCTGTGTGTGTTCTGATCTGGATTGCAGTGATCAGTTTAGACCTTTCCGTTACCGATGCCGCGGAAAAAGTCCAGTGGTTGGCAATTGTTCTTTGGTCTATTGAGTCATTTCCGCAGGTAGGCAGCTCAATATAATTTATTAATTTGATCTAAGACAATACTGATTTAAAATAACCTACAGGCAAACTAATTCGTGATATGTTACTCTACGTCCATTATGAAAAATTTAGGCTTAGTTTCCCTACTCGTCATCTTTTTTCGATACCAGACTGTCCTTCACTCTTTCTTTGCTACACACTCTGAATTTTAAATAACATGCAGGGCCAGTCTGTGCATCTGTGCAATTTAGCTCCCCAGGAGGCTCCTTTTGGGGGGGGGGGGGGGGGTTTCCAGGGAGCAATTCCTCTGAAGAGAAAAACAGGAATGTACCTGTTCTTAATTTACCTCTATAGGTCCTTCATTCATTTCAAAGGAGAGATGGGAAATGTGTTGATTCACAAAAAGTATCTTTCCAAATCAATGATAGGGTATGTTGCATAAATCATAGCAACATTCAGCCTCTCATTGGAGGATCTTTACTGAATGGCATGGTATTGACCTGTGGGGCACTTAAAAACCTATGGTGGAGTAAGGGGTGGAGGGGGGGGGGGTAAGTTTCAAAAGAAACTATAACGCTGCATTGGTGGGAGAGTATAACAGGGTAATTTTAATAGTATTATCAACTGAGGTGATAATGTAAATTAGCCTCTGTAAGGAGTTGAAAAGCTAATGTTTCAAGTATTAGCTGTTTGCCATTTGCTCTGATGAAGTGGAGTAAACTTTTTGTATTTGATTCTGTGTAACTAACCAACTAACCTGTATGTGTATGTGTATCAACTTCCTACATTGGAGTGTGACTGTGTAGATAGCTTGCAATGCAGGTATCTTATCAGGGCAAGTTAAAGTTATAAGCTCACAATTATTTATCTGACCCAGCAAGTTTGATTTGGAGTTAGAGTGGATGGCAGGGGGAGGAGCATGGGAGAGGTAATGATATTTATCACTCCATCCCTGCCCTCTCCTTCATTTAAACCATCACTCACCCCTTTGATGCAAATTTGTTTTTCTCCCCAGCCTACCTCTGCTGTTAAAATTAAAGATGGTGGCTATAATTTTCACTGAAAAATCTAAGGAATATAATGGATTACATATGTTTACAAATGATATTAGGAAAAAAACCAGGAACAAGTGTTTGTTGGGTTGTGGTTACCTTGTGAGTACTATAACCTTCAATCAATCAATCAATCAATTTATTTAACATGGTCAGAATGCTTAGCTAAAAGCTAGTTTACAGGTACGCCACGAAATAAAAAGAGAAAAGGAAATTATAAAGCCTTGTGAAGGTATATAAATTTAAATAAATTAAGATTAAGAACTAGCTAATATTAAAATATGAGAATTTAACAATGTAGTCACCAAGTAAAATGTATAAAATGTAATCATTAAAAACAGTAAATATAATCAATGATAGATCCTCACCGCACTAGAGTCCCGTGAGATCTAATGTTTGTAAGTAATTTTTAAAAGTAGTAAATGTTTGTATCTTTCGAGACTTGTCCGGTAAAGCGTTCCATAATTTCGATGCAGCATATCTCCATGATCTTAACCCGAAGGTTGTTGATTTTACTTTTGGGAGGTCCAGTATTGTGGTGCCCCTAAGGTTATAAGTGGAGCACCTTACTGTTATAAGATCACGTAAGCTTTTTGGACCTGCACACTGGCTAATATCTTAAAGACAGTGGACAATATTTTCGCTAATCACTGTTCACGAAGACTTGAGAGACCGATACGCTTACAAAGATCCTCACAAGGCAAGGACTTATCTCTAAAAACAAAACGGAGTGCATGTTGAACTCCCAGAAGTGATCAACATGCAAATTCTCCCTATAATATCCACACATTATCCAGCAATCAAGGGATGAGATACTCAAAATTATCAAGTAGGTAGAATTTATCTTGAACTTACACCAAATTCTCATAACTTAGTGACAAGAAAAAGTGTAGCAGCTAGAGGAGAGAATTAATAATCAGGACCCAGTTGTTCATGAGGCGAATAATGTTATCCAAGGGATAAATCGCTATCCAGTGGATAACTGTAAGAAAAAAAACATACTGTGCTAACAATGCTAGTTGTTTGTCCAAAGACAAAAGTTGGTTACCTGTGGCACCTATGCTCAGCTGTAGTATAGCCCTGCTGTAGGTGCATCTGAACACAAGCAGTTCACTCCACTTCACTGTCTCTCGCACTCCATTTAATTCTGTTCTTCCCCAAATGAGGGCAACTATTAAAGTCTATTCACACCATAGTTTCATTTTTGCTAGGTTCTCTTGACAAACAACAACTTGCCATCCATTTCTGATGAACCCAGGCACCCTGATGTATTGCATGCAACATTCTCTCCCTATGAGAATATCCAGTATGCAGCAAATGATGTTTAATCTGTTGCAGAAATCAAAGCACAATTTTTATAGCTTTTAATCTTACAGTTCTAATAACCAGCAGTTGTTAGGGAAATCCAAGGGAGGATTGAAGAAGAGATGCAAAAGGAAAAGACAGAAATCAACCCTGAAGATCATTAGCAGTGAATACACAAACTGGTTTTTTTTCTGATCTCCATGACACACCTCCCAGTCCATGGCATTGCAGATTCAAACCTACTGCCACTCATTAGTACCTTTGGGCATGGAGTGGTAAGGCGGGTGGGGTGGGGTCTGAAGAAAGAGGGGGTTGGGGTGGGAAGGAAGGTTGAGGGCCATACATTCATTACAATTTCACAATGTGGGGGGGGGAGGGGGTTGGGGTCTTAAGAAGGAAGGGGGCGAGGTGCGAAGAAAGTTAAGGGGCCGTACAGACACCACAATTTCACTTTTAAAATGATTTTTTATTGTTTACTTCCAGATTATTTTGAATATGCGTCGTCGCACAACAGATGGTCAGTCCACACTCTCTGTTGTAATTACACTTGTTGGTAAAACAACAGATTTCTTGGCAAATTATCTCCTGCTTTTGCCAGCACGATATGTTGTCATGACCTACTTTTCATGTACCTTGGCTTTTATCAATGGAATACAGGTAATCTTCTATGAATGGAAAGGCATTTCTTGTAGAAAAACTTAAGATAAGTGAATCACTTCAGAAAAAAGCCAGTTAACTGAAAAAAAAACAAACAAAAAAGTAGGGTTGGGAAAAAATCTCGAAACTTTGCGAATTATTCAAGTACGGTTACCTTGCTGATTTGCCATTCTGTTTTGAGCTTTACCATAAAGTTTCTACGCTTTTAAAACACTGTGACATACTGACCTGAGTGGTTGTTTTTAATTCGTATAAGGCAACTTGATTTTGGTAGCATGCCACCTAATCGTTACAACAATCGCATGAGACACTCTTCTGTAGAGCTAAAAGAAAACAACCGCAGCCTATGTAATGTCATTCTTCTTTTTTTTTCTGGAAAAATAGGTTATCTGGTACCCCAAGCTGCAACCGAAAACAAGTGGACCAAATTTCGAATTTTGTGCAAGGTTGCGCGATATTCCGTTCTATCAGCTGGGTTTTATATTTCTTCTAATGCTGGCTCTGGTGGTTTTCAGCTTGTGCATTTGCGTGAACACGGAGTCTGCGCTGGGAATTTTCGCGCCAATTTCGGTCGCAGGTGTTCTTTTTGGTGCGTTTTTGTATCGAAATTACCGCGAGAGCCGGTTGCAGTTCGCCAACTCTGTTTTGGCGTAGCTGGATCGCTGCTGCGCTAATAAACCTGTGCAGTACACGTGGCTGACACGTGATGATGATTGAAGAACACTTTAAGTTTTTTTTGGTTTTTTCTGGATGATAGCGGTATTTAAAATTAGAAATAATCGACCTTAGCGCCCGGCGAGTTCTCCTTGTCCACTTTATTGTGCATTGAAAGTACGATTTGGCGGTCAAAAAGTGACCCCAAAAAGCGCGCGGCCAAAACGATTATATTACATAGCTGTGACGTAGAAAACTGTGGAGACACGTCGGCAACTATAATGGAGAGAGGAGAAATCCAGAGGAAAAGACGAACGTATTGCGTGGCTGGAGCGCCAAATGATATTAGCTACACGAATAATACACATATACCGAGTATTTCTGTACACTACTTTCCAAAGGATATAGCTGTATGGCCAAAATGGATGTGTTTCGATCGTTGTCATCGAGGAGATTTTACTCTTCATTGTCAATGCCTTATGCTCCGTACCGGCTTCGAAGATGGCTGTTATGAACACATACCACAAGTAAGATCAGGGGAAGATAACCAATGAATTCAGCTAAAACAATACCGGTAAGGGGCCTGTTCCCACACCGAACATGATTGTGCAACATTCTTTTCGGCTGGCATTTCGCAAGCGAAGAAAGGTGATCTCCTTATTGTTGTTTATTCCACGCGCTAGAGATGTACTTATATTCCTTGTCTTTCCACATGAACGCATTTGCGCTTTTCTTATCGTATGAAAATCGAACCAATTGTAGTTTCCATCGTATTTTAATAACAGAGCTATATCAAGGTTAAGCCCTTTCCTGAGCTGCCCGATCTCCTATTTCGTGAACAGAGCGAAACCTCTGGAGGATGCTGGCATAAACAAGCTCGAAGCGGTTGTATATTCTCCTAACCTAGGTTTGCGAAAATCCATCCTACGAGACATCAATTCTCCCTGCTCACACATTCTATCCTTCCGAAGCAAACAGTCGATGTCGATGATCCAAATCAAGTGGACGAACTCTGCGGATTCACAAAGAAGACAGTGAATATTTTTAATTGGCTAGGAATGGATGTATTGAGGTGAAAGGGATAAAATAAAGTTATAGTAATCAAGTGTAGCCATAACCTCGTCAAGTTCTTTCATTGCTTTAGTGAAAGCGAATAAATGAACGGGTCATGTCAGTAAATGAATTATTTAATTGGGAGACCGCCGACATAAAACTAAGCTGACTCACTGAAGGACTCACTGTGCGATTCACAGACTGAATGAATGAGTTAACCCTTTACACCCATACATCAGTATGCATATTCTCCATACTGTTCTCTATACATTTCCTAAGGTGCTGCTGAGGAGAATTTGTCTGACAATCAGGAGCTTCTTTAGTTGGTGATCAGTTCCTTTGTTCTCCTGACGTTAGGGTGATATGGAAGGAATGAGTGAGTGACTGATTAGAAGAATAAATGGGAAAATTAAACTTTAAATAAAGAGAGAGAAAACGAAAGACAGAGGCAACAAAGAAAAGGAGAAGGAAACAAAATAAAACCAAACAAACTCGTGAATATTCATAGAAGTAGAGACCTCAGAGAAAATCGCAACTCAAACTCTCCTCTGGTGAGAGAGTTCCTCTAAAGAACAGAACGGACGAATTAGGAACACATTGAAGTTGAAAAGCGAAATATACCTTGAGGGAATAAAAGAAAGAATAAGCATTTATGTCAAAAAACGAAGACAACAAATGTTTCAGCGTCAACATTTAGACTTTCACTCACATCTTTCACGTCTATAACACATGTACAGTGTTGTTCACTTATCTGACCTTGTCTTATTTGGCATCTTCTAAATGTCTTTTAACACTCGTGGATTTGGAGAAGCGATGTGATGTAATCATAACAGGCACTAGCTCCCAGATCTCTCAGCGCTTTGTACTTCCGCTTTCCATTTTCAAGATGGCGAATCCCTTTGTAGGAAGACATCAAGTATCCGTTCCTCCTAAATGAGTGAAAGATAACAATATGAGAATCAACTTACTATTCGAGAATTGCCGTAAAACATGGTCCAAAGCTTCGTGCGCGTTTCCAAATGTTTGCGGGTACATAAGCTGCACAATTTGGTTTGCTGTTTTGGTGCCACAAATACGGAAGAACTGTAAGCGTCAATCTGTGGAAGGACTTAGCATTCTTTGGGCCACTGCCAACTTCACAGCCTCGCTGGTAAATTGTTTCTTCGCTTTTTCTGTTGCACTGCCTGTGTATATCAAAATATCAGCGGTATATATGCCCATTTTAGAGTTTTTCATACTACTACAGTTTTTGCATTACTCCAAGCATACTATGCGGATGAAATTATCCTACGGCGCTGGGTGTTTCCTGATCTGGATTGCAGTGATCAGTTTAGAACTTTCCGTTGCTGATGCCGAAAAAAATGTTCAGTGGTTGGCAATTTTTCTTTGGTCTATTGAGTCATTTCCGCAGGTGAGCAGCTCAATATAACTAATTAAGTTGATCTGAGACAGTACTGATTTAAAATAACCCACACGCGAACTAATTAGTGATATGTTACTCTTCGTCCATTATGAAAAATTTAGGCTTAGTTTCCCAATCTCGTCATCTTTTTTCGATACCAGACTGTCCTTCACTCTTTCTTCGCTACACACTCTGAATCTTAAATAACATGCAGGACCAGTCTGTGCGATGTAACTCCTTTATAAGTCCTTCACTCATTTCCAAGGAGAGATGAGCAAAGTGTTGATTCGCTAAAACTATCTTTCCAAATCAGTGATAGGGTATGTTGCCTAAATCATAGCAACATTCAGCCTCTCACTGGAGAATTTATTACTGAAGAGCATGGTATTGACCTGTGGGACACTTAAAAACCTATTGTGTTGTAAGGGTGGTAAATTTCTTAAGAAACTGTGGTGCTGCATTGGTGGGAGAGTATAACAGGGTAATTTAGTATTATCAGCAGAGTTGATAATGTAAATTGGCCACCATAAAGAGTTGAAAAGTTGATGTTTCAAGCGTTAGCAGTTTGCCATTTGCTCTGACAAAGTGGAGTAAACTTTTTTTATTTGATTCTGTGTTACTAACCAACTAACCTGTATGTGTAATTCACTTCCCATGGTAGAGTATGATTGCATAGATAGCCTGCAATGCAGGTATCTTATCAGGGCAAGTTAAAGTTACAAGCTCACAATTGTTTACCTGACCCACCAAGTTAGAGTGGATGGCAGGGGGAGGGGGCATGGGAGAGGTAATGATATTTATCACCCCATCCCTACCCTCTCCTTCCTTTTGACCATCACTCACCCCCTTGGTACAAATTTGTTTCTCTCCCCAGCCTACCTCTGCTGTTAAAATTAAAGATGGTGGCTACAATTTTCATTGAAAAGTCTGAGGAATATAATAGATTACTCATGTTTACAAATGATATTAGGAAAAGAAAACTATCAACAAATGTTTGTCGGGTTGAGGTTACCTTGTGAGTACTCTACCCATTACTCCTAGAGGTGATTCACATGCAATTTCTCCCTGTAATATCCACACATTATCCAGCAAACAGGGTATGAGATACTCAAAATTATCCAGTAGGTAGAATTTATCTTGAACTTACACCAAATTCTCATAATGTAGTCACAAGAAAATGTTTAGCAGCTAGAGGAGAGAATTAACAATCAGGACCCAGTTGTTCATGAGGCAAATAATGCTATCCAAGGGATAAATCGCTATCCAGTGGATAACTGTAAAAAAAACCCCACTGTGCTAATAATGCTAGTTGTCTGTCCAAAGACAAAAGTTGGTTACCTGTGGCACCTATGCTCAGCTGTAGTATAGCCCTGCTGCAGGTGCATCTGAACACAAGCAATTCACTTCACTTCACTTCACTGTCTCTTGCACTCCATTTTGATTCAGTTCTGCCCAAACTAATTAAGTCTATTCACACCATAGTTTCGTTTTTGCTAGGTTCTCTTGACAAACCACAACTTGCCATCCATTTCTGATGAACCCAGGCACTGTGATGTATTGCATGCAACATAGTGTTTCTCTCCACAAATATCCCATGTTAGTCAGAAGTGGGAAGCGATTCTAAGGGAATATCCAGTATGCAGCAAATAATGTCCAATCTGTTGCAGAAATCAAAGCACAATTTTTATAGCTCTTAATATTACAGTCCTAATTACCAGCAGGTGTTAAGGAAATGCAAGGGAGGATTGGAGAGGAGATGCAAGAAAAAGACAGAAATCAACCCTAAATGTCATCAGCAGTGAATACACAATTTGGTTTTTATTCTGGTCCCTATGACACACCTCCCACTCCATGGCATTGCAGATTAAAACCTACTGCCACTCTTTAGCCCTTTCCTGCACAAGGGAAATGTCAAATTTTTCTAAAATGAGAATGATGAACTGCTAGACCATGTATAATATATTATTTTATAGGTATTTTTTGGGGTATGCTATGAAGGACATCAACAGGTGTGAAGGTGGTAATTGAAATAACTGAGAAGTTTCCAAAGTGAAAAATAAAAAATGTTGACATTTTTTTTTTTTGCCTCATACATATACCACTAAACTATAGCCAAAATTGCAGCTCTCAGAGCATTGATTGTGGTGAGATATCACCTGAACCAAAACAGTACAAAGACAAAAGGTTCCAAAAGTTGCAGGAGTGGTAAACCAAGTCTTGTATTGGATGGGGCCATGATTTTATGCCTTCAATCAATGTACAGATCTTTCAATGACCTTTTTGGTTTAACATGGAAATTCTAGAAAAAGTGAATTGATATTGAGCATGTAATTGCATCCTGTGCCATATAGCACTCTCAGGCTGGAAAGGGTTAGTACCTTTATGCATGGAGTGGTAAGAGGTGGGGGGTGGGGTCTGAAGGAGGAAAGGGGGTAGGATGGGGTGGGAGGAAATCTAAGGGCCATACATACATTACAATTTCACAATGTTTAAAATTATATTTATTTTTTAATTCCAGATTTATTTGAATATGCGTCTTCGCTCAACAGATGGTCAGTCCACACCCTCTGTCGTAATTACACTTGTTGGTAAAACATTGGATTTCTTGGCAAATTATCTTCTGCTTTTGCCAGCACAATACGTTGTTATGACCTATTTTTCATGTACCATGGCTTTTATCAATGGAATACAGGTAATCTTCTATAAATGAAAAGGCATGTCTTACAGAAAAACTTAAGATAAGTGAATCACTTAAGAAAAAAATCGAATAAACTGAAAAAAAAGTAGGGATGGGAAAACAAAAACTTGAAACTTTGCGAATACAAAGCTTATTCAAGTAGGGTTACCTTGCTGATTTGCCATTCTGTTTTGAGCTTTACCATAAAGTTTCTACGCTTTTAAAACACTGTGACATACTGACTTGAGTGGTTGTTTTTAATTCGTATGAGACAACTTGATTTTGGTAGCATGCCACCTAATTCTTCTGTAGAGCTAAAAGAAAACAACCACAGTCTATGTAAAGTCAATCTTCTTTCTTTCTTTTTTTTTTTTTTTCGGAAAAATAGGTTATCTGGTACCCCAAGCTGCAACCGAAAAAAAGTGCTGTCATGAACACAACATACGGCAGCTTCAGAAGTCCGGACGAGGATGCCCTGGAAGCGAATGACTGCGAACAAGTTCCTCTGATGGCTGACGAGGAAAGCTCAGTGGAAGATGTTGACAGAGGATCTGCAGAAGAAATGGCCTCCATTTGCACATTTGTTGTACCGAATTTCGAATTTCGTGCAAGGTTGCACGATATTCCGCTCTATCAACGGGGTTTTATATTTCTTCTTATGCTGGCTCTGGTGGTTTTCAGCGTGTGCATTTGCGTGGACACGGAGTCTGCGCTGGGAATTTTCGCGCCAATTTCGGTCGCAGTTTTTCTTTTTGGTGCGTTTTTGTATCGAAATTACCGCGAGGGCCGGTTGCAGTTCGCCAACTCTGTCTTATCTGTGGGTGGATAGCTACTGCGCTGATAAACCCGTGCAGTACACGTGGCTGACAGTCGTCTTTGTGGATAGGAATGGTTGAAGGGGAAATCCTGCACCCGAGCCTTCTTTATTTTTTTTGATTGAAAATGAGCATTACATTTTGATAAGAGTTGAAAAATGGGCTACGAGACTCACATTGTAACAATTTCAAAATACTGCTCTGAAAGTTTCAAAACACGTGTTTTCGATTTGCTTTGCATTGTCTAAGGTGTCATTGTACAATTAATTTTAATGGTCAGTTTTTAAGGATGGACATTTTAGAGACAGTTGAATCCATCAGAATGTCTTCAGTCTTCTGTATTTCACTGCTCATTTTCTTGCAGACGCTACAAATTCTCTTGAACCGTTTGCACTTGCGCAGTAAGCTTTTCGAGAGCGTTCTGAATCTCTGCAAGTTCCTTATTGATGAGCGGTGAACCATTGGTTTTGTTACCCCCTGATAAATCAAAACAAAGATTGGACTTAAATTGATCTTCATGATATAATTTCAATTTAAGTCGTGGCAGAAAAATAAGTTTGAAACAATTGAAACAATACGTGCCTGCGATAAGTTAGAGGTAGTTGTTTTGATAACAGTAATAATAAAGGTGATATTGATAACAATAAAAATAACGATAATAATGATACTGTATTATAAATGATGATAGCGTAAGCCATCCATTAATTAACACTTGATGTGTAGCGGCTTAGAGAGATGATCAAAAAGAAGAGTGTGTTCTATGTCCATGAACTTGCGCGAACTGACCAGTGATACTCACTTGGAGAAGACTTGAAAAAACTGAAGTGGTTTCTTCGGTAGAGAAATTCCCACAGAAGACCAGAGATCAGGAATGAAACAAAAATACACACGGAAGTGATCAGCAGGTGCTGATTGGCCTTTGAATGGATCGAAAGGACTCCAACTGTTTCTGTAGGGGAACCTAAGGGCTGAAAGGATTCAGAACGTCTTTTAGTCCAGCGACAGATTGAATTAGAAACTTGATATTGTATTGATTTTTTTTACTAAGGGACCAGTCGACATAAATCGCAGGGGGGGGGGGGAACACAAGGTTTTAAGGACGTGGTAATGGAAGGAGGATCAGTCGCCACTGACAGAGTAAAAAGGGAGGAATTGTAATGAAAAAAAAAATTACCGCCAATGAGGGTGAATCATAAGAATTTAGTACAGAGCCTTTTGGGAGGTGAGAGATGAGGTAAATCGTATCGTGGCGAGACCAAAACATTCCAAACCCTCTCCCACCCCCCAACCCCCACCCCCACCCCCTCCCTTCCCCACCTCCAAGCGGTAATGACCGATTCCTTTAATTTAAACTGTGAGGTGAATTTAGTACGGACAATATTCTCAAAGTGTTAGGGAAAGGAGGATAGCAAGTAATGGTGATATATCACTAGGACTAACCTTCACCGGCATTATGTAGTGTTTCATTGTTCTATCCAAACGATGGCGGGAATTGACGAAGTATTCTGCAAGGCATCCATTCTTTCCCGTGAGCTCAGGAAAGCCTCTATCTATGAGCGAGACGCCGTATTGTAATGAAGTGTCGATACGCAAGGCAACTCTAAGATTGTCGTTTTTCAGTTGATCGAGGTAGTAGTAAGCTTTGAATCTGTCCAACATGACACCATCAACATCACCTGCTGTTAACATATCGAACATCTTCATTTCTGTTTCAAAGGCTGGGGAAGGCAATATACGAAATGAGTAAGGGACAATCATTTTCTGGGGGGAGGGGAGGGGATGAAGGATTTGAGGATCACATGGTTTTCAGGGAGAACGGGAGGGCGGATAAGTCGTCGCCGACAGAGTATGAAAGGGGGACTATGAAGAGTTGAGTGCCTTTTGAGGGGGGGGGGAAGGGATCATATACGAATATTACGAAGCCTTACCGGAAATCAAGCATATCTCATCGTGACCTCCCTCCCCTAAGGTTTTCATCGCGTGGAACGAGTTTTTAAAAAATCATTTCATTTCTCGATTTATATCAGAAACAATTTTAGGTATTTCTTCAGTCTGGAGTCCTGAGGGAAGGGCCGGTAGAACTGACACGCCCAAGCGGATATTCACTGCACTTTCACACCCAGAAGTGATTGGGAATTTGCCCCTCCACAACGCTACTCCTTCTGAGTAACATTCTAAATATGGGCCATCGCAAGATTCTGAGTGAGCGCTAGAACACGCTTTCCTGGAATTATAATTTATTCTTTTGGCCTAACAACAATAGGAATAGAATTTCGCATAATTTATCGTTTTTTCATGCATGTTCGATACAAAAAAATAGATCCGATGGAAAAATGGTAACGTACTTTTCCGATGGAATAAGCAAAACGCTGTTCTTACTTGTAACATAAGCCCCACGATGTCTCGCCTCCTTTTCAGCATCTGATCCGTTTATTGCTGCGAGCTTCGAAGGAAGAAAAAAATATATCGCCGGGGACACTATACGGAAGTAATTTGGCAGCTAAGATGGATACTGTCCTATGTTCAAACATGATATGCTCGAATCTATGTTGTAAAATGGAATAGAGAGAAAAAACTGACAGCCTAAGGACTTTTGCAATTTGGTTACCCCCCCCCCTCCCCCCCGCAGTTCTCTCGGTGCCCCTCACCACTCTAGAAGAACAAAGCCACTATTAAAGAAGCGACATGATTTCCGCTGACTCAAACCGGCGACCCCAAAAATTGCGACTGAAGTTGTTATTACATGCTGATGGTTTGGACAGTGGCGCGGAAAGTAACTGACTGATCACAAGGGTACCTTAAGCTGTTCTTCTCCCGCCAATCACTACGCGTACGTGGTTAAGAAAACCGCAGCTGAAACTATCAACCAAATGATCTTAAGCTGGAGCAAAGGCAGAAAAACATTACTCACGCGTTTTCCTTGAGTACTTTTACAGCCTGGGTCAACAGACGAAACAGTGATGGCGCTGGTGATAGCAGCAGTGAAAATGGAAATAAGACAGACGCCGGTTAAAATCCAAACAACGGAGAAAAGTCGACCGTACATGGTCCGTGGAACTTTGTCACCGTAACTGAAACAATACGGTCAAAATTGCATTATAGAAACAACAACTATGTTATGATAGTTTTGGTATTCTGTTATTTGGTCGATGAAAAGTTTCGCTAATTTAGGGGAAATCTGCAAGCAATTGTTTTCTGTGGTAGACAGACTGCTAAAGAGGAGCATAAAAGGTGTACAAGATGACCATAAACCACCTTAAAGATGTAGGGAAAATATTTCAAGGTACACATTCATTGTCCCTGGTGGTGTCGAATTGTAGTGAAGGATGTTGAACATCTGACGATCATCCAAGTTCAAGCTTCTTTCGCACCATTCTCGGACATAAAACCGTTTGAGTCCGTAAGCCGGAGCGAGAGAAATAACAGAAGTCCAGGATTAAAAGGAGAAGCCTAGGAGAGTTCGACTTACAGTGGATGGAATAAAACCTTTAATATACTTTGAAGGAGGAACTTACAAGATAGCAGGATAATATTTAAGAAAAGAGATATAGCTGCTGTACGTCCTTTCCTGAAGAAAATTTGAACGTAGCCAGGAGCCCATTACCAATGGGCTCCTGAAGTAGCCTTGTATGATAAATCAGTCTTACCCAACAGTTGTCATGGTAACAAAAGCCCACCAGAATCCTTCTGTTGATCCACGCCCAAAGGAAGACGGGAAGTGATGATGGTTAGTGCTTGATTCCTGCAGATAAAACATCCTTTTAGTATTTAAGGGAATATCACAACTTCGTACATAGAAAACGATCCCATTGCTTTTTTTTTAAAAGCTTGTATGTTTTCTGCTAGAATTACATACAGCTGTTTCAAATGGCTCTAAACGAGGCAAGAGGACGTTTGCACGTTTGCCAGCAGTATAGAGTTAGGCACCAGTCATTATTTGTTGGGGGGGGGGGGGGGAGAAGGGTTTTAAAGGATTTAGGTTGTGTCATGATCGAATTAGACCTGATCCCCCCTAAGACTGTGCAACATTCTTATGACCCCATTGATTGCCAGGTAATTGACAATAAATTTTCCATAGTCCGCCATTTATACTTTGTAGGCGACAACTGATTCCCCCTCTGATGCTCCCGAAATCATGTTACCCCTTCAAAAATACTCCACCCTCCTTCCCCTCTCCCCCACGGGAGATAAATAATGACCAGTTCCTTACCAATGCCCATATGGAGATCCCTGAAATACCAGCCAAGAGTAAAATCACTGCGCAAACGGGCCAAGCAGACAGAATTGTGTACGTAATAATCTTCTCAATCTTCGTCTTACAGGCATCGTAATCAATGACTAACGCAAAACCAGGCGATTCTACGATAGTGACAAGCGTGACGCGCCAGTCTCGTGATGTCGACAATTCTTCAGTCAACGACGAAAACAACGAAGGTGTTATCGGAATTGCGATGTCAGTTTTTTCTTCCAGAGTGAGGGAGCTCAATTTTTCCTCGGAGAAAACCTCCCTCCAATGCATCTTCGTCATATTGCAGGAGTAGCGGCGAAAACAGCGAATTAATCCCGCTTGCACAAAATCATAAATCAGGCCATGCCATTTTGTCCTATTGGCTTTCACGTATGGAGGGTTGTGGAGGAATGCTGCGCTGAAATTCGTGCTTGAAATTGGGCAATTTCCAATGGAACCTGATTTTAACGCGAAAACAGCCGTATTGTAGAGAAACAGAGAGAAAAAGCACAATTTTGATGCCATAACTAAAGTTTGCCCCACAGTCATGTTATACCAGTATCACGTTTCCGGGTCCTACACATATTTACAGCAAGATTGTCACGCACGCAGAAGCATAGCAGAAGAACACCCAGGGAAGAGGGGCTACATGATTCTAATCATCCTACCCCCGTCCGTATAAAAGAGCCCAAGACAGCGAGTATGATTTCATGTTGTCCACATGAAACGTGAAACTAATTCAAGATGGCCGCCGGTCACCAACGGAGAGACGAAGTGACAACAAACCATTCCTTTCCCTGGTTAAATTAAACAGCAAAGGAGTATTTAAGATGTCGATGAAGGTTTATTGTGCCTTAATCACCGCACAGCTTGGATTTGGGGCGTATGGCATTATCGTGACAAAGTTCGCCAAGGAAACTAAAGCAGATCCTTTAGTGTTCTGCCTGTTTCGTGATGCCGGAGCTTTTCCAGTCATGATGTGTGCTGCTTTTCTCGTTGAAGGAAAATTGAGTTTTCCTTCTCTCAGGTTAGAAAATTTACTTTTTCATAGCTAACCAAGCAGTGGAAGTGAGTCGTATTCTAAATTACGTCCCTAAAACATGAGACGAAGCCCAACTGAAACATTATTTTAAAAATAATCTCGAAATTATTTTTAATAACTGTAAGATTATGATAAAAATTTAGCTAAGCATCAAGCTTAAAATCAAAAAAATTAAAAGTGCTAAGTCGAAGAACCAATTTTTGTGGCTCACTGTAATTTGCGAAACGAAACGAAAATCTGTAAATATGCTAATGTTTTTATTCAGAGGTTGACCGATTTTTAATAAGACTTAGGATAAGTTAACTTTAAAAAAGAAATATGGTAGAACAAATGTCTTAAAAAATAAAATCATAGAATATATGATAGAAGGAATCTGTAGCCTAGAGAAATTCGCGGTGCTGCTGAGTTAAATATTAAGACTAGAGCTAAGACCAGAGCTAAGAAATTCCTGTTAAAGTTATGAGTACTTTGATCTGATGATTTCTGTCTGTCCTGTTTTCTGGATGTAACACATGTTTTTGTTTTAGTATATTTAAGACTAGAGCTAAGAAATTCCTGTTAAAGTTATGAGTACTTTGATCTGATGATTTCTGTCTGTCCTGTTTTCTGGATGTTACACATGTTTGTGCCAGACAGAGATACCTCGAATATCACTTTGTGGTAATCTCTTTTATTGGATAATCTATAGATATTTTTACATCTGATTCATAGATCTAAATTCGATTTAAATTCTGACTCAGAGTTTTTGAGGATTATTTCATCTATTCATTTAATTATTCATAGTTTTATATAGTTTTTAGACATATATGTTTTTTTATTATGGTGATCCATCTTTGTATGGGGTCTATAACTACTTTACGGATTATCCATTGGCTGTACTACCTATCATTAATAATTGTTTTAGTTTAGCCATTTTGTATTGTATATGCCATGTATTGCAATAAGTAAATAAATATTTTTGCAAATCATTAGCATATTTCCATTTCGCTAATTACATATTTCTAGAAATCTGTAATTTACAAAAAGGAAATATGCTTATGATTTAAAAATCTGTATGGTGAACTTTACAAAATTTCAACAACGTTTGTGAATAACTCAGTGTTGTTTAGGCAATAGTATGCAAAAGCAATTTGAAATGTGAGTTGACACTGTAGCAGTACTGTCCACAAGGTAAAGACTACATACATAAGGTGTAATCAATGTATGTTGTCGATCAATAATTCAAAGGCATGACATAACACTTACCTGACCAGAAATGGACATGGAAAGTGTCGCAGCATGTTTCTAGATGAAATATCATGTTTACTAGAAAAATGTAACTGACCCAAGCTCTTTTATTTTCTTCAGTCTCAGAATAATTTTCTTTTTTTGCAAATTACAGATTTCTGTTTTGCAAATCATTTGAATATTTCCATGTTGCAAATTATTCATTTTGTTTGATTTCACAAATTACAGTGGGCCTTTTTTTTTTGTGGTATTTCTAGAAAAACAAATAGAATGGTCCTCTTAACCATGAACTCCTAAGATCTCATCATCAATTCTCCTTACTGTCTGCATTACAATTGTTGTGGTATTAGTTTGGAGAATGTACTACAGGATCAACTAAAAATTCCCTAACTTATACTTTTGTCTATTCTCATTACTTGTAAGGTGAAAATTTGTTGTGGTCACTCCAGGGAGTTAATCCTTTGGCTCCAAAGAGTGACTAGCATTTAATTCCTCCTGACAATAATTATCACCCTTGAATCAAATTTTAAGGTCATAGTAATAAAGGAAATGATCACCAACTAAAGAGGCTTTTGATGGTGAAACAAATTCTCCTTGCCAGCAACTTTAGAAATGTATAGAGAACAGTATTGAGAATAAACATGATGATGTTGAGTTTAAAGGGTAAAAGCTGTTCCAGCCGCCTCAAAAATAATTATTAAATAACTGTTCCAATTTTCATTCTTTTTTGTAGAAGCATACCTTTGCTGATGGTTCTTGGCCTCACAGGACCATTTATTCCTCAGCTTCTTTTCCTCCTTGGTGTTTATTTAACATCAGCTAACATGGCTGCTATGTTCCAGCCTGCAGTGCCTGTGTGGAGTGCTTTCCTTGCAATGATGACTGGAGTGGAACCACCTCCAAAGCTAACAACAAGTCATGGATGCGCTAAAGTTTTTGGAATTTTATTAGCAGTTTGTGGTGCTATGACAATGACATTAGGAAAACTACATGATACTTCCAGTGAAAAGTCCTGGCTTTTACAAGATTCATCTGTTGGGACTCAGTTTCTGGGTTGCATTTGTCTCTTTGTGAAAACCTCCAGCACAGCCGTGTACTACATTATTCAGAAGAAATATATTTTTAATCAATCCCACTCAACTTGGAAGAAACAACCCTTGGCTGTTACAGCTTGGAGTTACTTTTTTGCTACAATTTTTCTGGCATTTGCTTCATTAACTTATTCAAATCAGCCAGAAAAGTTCACAAGTTTTACGAAGGAAACATTCTATTGCTTACTGTATGCAATTGTGGTCTCCTCAACAATGTGTTATCTACTTCTTTCTTGGTGTAACATGCAGGCACCATCCACTCTTGTTACCTGCTCCTGGCCTCTTCAATCTTTATTTTGTGCACTTTTGTCCATGATATGTTTAGGACAATCGCTACAGCTTCTGGAATGTGCTGGTGGTGGGTTGATAATCAGTGGTCTGGCCACAGTTTTGTGGTCAACTTACAAAGAGAGTGAAGAGTTACGTTTGCATTTGAAAAATGAGAAGACACTCTGTTAGGAGAAGTATGACAACAGGTAGCCCAAGCTCCCAAAATGAGCCTCCCTGAATATACAAATATGTTGACATTGTGCAATGGCTGAAATATGAGAATTTTTATGAGAATTTTTATGGGAATAAACAGTTGCCTTTGTGACCTTAAAAAAACTGAACCTAAGAACTATTTTACGGGCAAAGCAGCTGAACTAAAATGGAACTAAACACCCCTACATTAGCCTAAGATACTCTCATGATGCAAAGGAACAACCTTATATTTCAGCCATTGGGTAACATTTACATATTTGTACTGTATATTTACTGAGGCTCATTTTGCCAGCTTGGGCTACTTTTGGTAAAATTCCCTTTTCAAATAATGAAATGAAAAACAGGAACCAGTCACTAGTTACCCTTTCATTCTCAAGTGATCAAAAAGAAATTTATCCTTGTAATTTTGATACATATTTAAATGTTAGGATAGCATTTGATTTAGCACCAAATTCTCAAAGCCAAAATTATTGGCGATGTATGGAGAACAGTGCAGAGAAAGTGATATTTTGATCTTGGGAGTGAAAGGGTTGATGCAATCAAATTTGTTCGCATAACAACTTCACCATTTCTTCCTTGGTATGCAAATCTCAAAACTGGCTATTATCGATGAAACTTATTTACATTGACTCAAAACTGTAAAAAGTACTACACTGTATTTACATTTGGGTTTCACTATTAACCTAAGGTGCTCTGCATAGCTGAGAGTAAACTTTATGTAAAAATGTCTCAGTATGAGGGAATTTAATTTGTAAGTATGTTAAAAAGGATACATGATATCCCTCCCAAGGATTTAATTGAATACAAATAATATTAGGGAATAAATAGGGAAAAGTTGAAATGATTGATTTTCAAAGTTTTTCATGTGTTAGAAATGCTAGTGTCAAATACTCCTAATTTCACATGTATTGTTTTCCTGTTTCTTAATGAAACACTTGCCATCCTTAAACCCTTCACGTTCTTACATTGGTATTTATATTCTTCACACTGTTTTCTTTGTATTTCCTATGGTAATGACAAGGAGAATTTGTGTGGCAATCAAGAGCTTCTTGAATTGGAGATCATTTTCTTTATTTTCATCATCTTTATTTGTTGAGGTTGATACTGTAAGGAGAAATTAGATGCTAGTCACTCTTAGGTGTCAAAGGATTAAACATGAGTATTGGCATTTACATAAACTGCAGTCAATACAATGAACGAATTGACAACATACAAAACCTGTCACAATAAAAGTTAAAAAACATCTTTTGATTCAAATTTGTTTCAACCCTAAAACGCCTTGTTACCTGAAACTGGCAAAAAAAAAGGTAATGGTTGTTTCCTTTCTCTTTACAGGGTTCCCACTATGAATTTCATGCTTGAAGTTATGTTATGTTATGAGAGACACAGTTTCAGCATTTTATTTCATTTAACAGCTCCCTCGACAACGTGAACTTGCTGCACTCCGCAAGGAAGCACTTAGCCTCACTCTGACTCTGAGTCTCAAGTAGTAACTGCACTTTATCCTCAAACTTGTAAGGCAACTGGAATCGGGAATCTTTGTTTGAGCACAGGTAATCCAAGCTCCAGCTGTGAGGTGATCATCTTGCGAAATAAGAGTCGTGGCAAAATTATAAGAGTTTGTATGGGAATATTTACGACCGCTTCTAGGAATGAAAAAAACATAGTCAAATCTCACTTAAAATACCTCACCTTTCTTCCCCAGTGTGCCTGTTATCTGCCCGTTTATTAGAAATGGGTAACTCGCTAAAATGGGTTCTTTTCAACATAGTAAGCGGTCAGATAGCAAGCGATGCACTGTGGAAGTAAGGAGAGGTATTTTTATTGGAAATTTGACTGTACTTTTTGTTCGTAAGAGCGGTCGTAAATATTTCCATACAAACTCTTACGGATTTGGCCATGACTCTGTAGCTTGGGCTACCTGAGGTTTGAGGAACTTTCGGAAAAGTGATGCAGGTACGTTAAATTACAGCGGTGATTAAATTGTTGTGAAGAGCATTTGAAGCACTGATCATCCCCAAAAACACAAGACTTGTTTGACGTGGAAAAATTTGTCTGTCTCTGCTCACATAAGATACTTGATAGAATCACTATACTTAGGAGATCAACTCTATTCTTGTTGATAAATCTTCGATAAGTTGCAATCGTCCGTTGCGCCATATTGTTTTCAGTCAGCGGAAGAATAACGATCGTTTGTTGGCCATCACTCTTCAAGATTAGGTTAAAGCACTCAGTGGCGGATCTAGGAGAGGCCCCCCCCCCTCCTTATTTTGGGTAAAAAAAAAGAATCTCAGAAGGAAGAAAAGCCGGTTGGGCATGGGACAAAAAACCGCCGCCTTCCCCCCTTAGCTCAAGGTCTGGATCCGCTATTGGTACTATCAATTTTGCGTTCGAAGTCAACATGTCAGGAAAGTGCTTGGTCATTGTAGGTTCTCTCTGCTTCTGCCTCCTGACTCTTGCATTCTTTACGTATATTGAAGATACTAAAATATGCCGTCTATATTCCCGACAAAGTTGTACAACTATGTCGTTCCCGACAGTCTCGGGAATGGTTTGCAATCTCCATCCAACATATGGAGATGATTATCTTCCTTCGCTGGAATCATTTCTACACGCGTCAACAACTAACAAAGACCAAGATATTCGTTTGAGTGACTTAGCAGTGGTTTCCAGATTGGCTAATGCACGTCAACCTGTAGTTGATGTAAGCAAGTCAAGCCGAATACATGTCGACAAAATCGCTCTCGTCACGCCTAATGATGATACAGTATTTTCGTGTGGAGATCTAGCACTTAATGCACAGAACGCTGGATACTCTGTGGTGACATATTTTGGCGACGGACATTGTGGACCAGATGGAAATGTAACAAAACCTTATACTCGAGAGGAGATATTGATTCCCATTGTGTTTGCTGAGAATTGTGCCAATCACACCACTTCAGACTTTAACAATCTTGTTAATGATTATGATTTCCTTAAAAATGCTGACCAAACATATGTAAATATCATAGAAACTAAACAAGGGTCTGATGAGCTCAGACAGATGGCCAAATAACAACTAACTCCGGAAAATAACACCGCAAACAACAGCAAGCCCTAACCGCGATGAGAACACTCATGGATCATACAGCGCAGCAGAACTCATTTTGTTCGTTTGTTTTTTTTCTCCGATAATATTGGCCTGTAAAGAAATATATAACGGAGTTTTTTCCACCCACCGCCGGTGTCACAGCGGATTTGGACCCCCTCGGTCTAAATTCGCTAGCGGATATGGACTCCCCTTCACAGATTTGGACCCCACTACCAAACTTTCCTTTTGAGCATCCTTTGTATCATATTTGGTGACTAATTCTATTTGCAAGCTTTTTTGTCGATGTTCTTTTCAATCACAACACAACATTTCCTCAATAAAGATAGAAAAAAAAAAAACCAGCCTTTTCGTTCCAATTCTACCGCATTCATTATAGCGAGTCGTACAGTATACGCAAGAATTAGAACAAACTACTGCATTCGAACTATTGAAATTGTTACAATAAATCTTTGCTTCTTCTGATGCGAATCAACATTGGTACGAAACGTCATAACGATAGTGGAGACTATTGCGTCCAGTCACAAAGATAAGTCAGTCTGATTTTCTAAAATGATAACATTAAACAGTTTTTGAACAAGAACGAAGAAACTACTCGTATTACAAGTCTTCGTAAAGCCTATGATAAGTAAAAATGTTTCTATTCTGAACTATTGGAACTCTCAGCTTATTTTCAGATGCAAATCAACATCAATGTCAACGTCTTAACAAAAGTGGAGACTATTACATCGAACTCAATCTTATTTTCTAATTTTAACGATTATTAACTGTTTAGGGATCCGAAATAACACCTTAACAATTACGAAGACGTCTAGAGTCTGGCAATCTGCAGACAATGCAGAGCCACTCGCCCTTCGGGGCAGTCTTAAATCCCTCACAGCTCATGTGTAACCTTTCCTCGCACAACTCACACTGTACCATGTCGTCCCAAAACTCGGGCATTGAACAATGACAAAATAAATTAGTGTCACAAGTTTGTCTCTTATTGAATCTAGCGGTGTTTGACTATCGCGGGAAAGGTTCAAAAACGACCTCTCTCCAGACATTAAAATAAATTATTGCCTATTTTCCCTTGGTCAAAAGAAACATCCGACGGGATGCCAGTTCGTATGCATTAACGATACGCATGTTTTGAATTAAAAACATACTTTAGTACGTACTGGAACGTAAAGTGTCATCCCTTTTTACTAGAACGTTAAAGATAATGTTTTCACTCAGTTTTGTTGGGGAGTCCATATCCGCTAGCGGATTTGGACCGGGGGATCCAAATCTAGGGGGGTCCAAATCCGCTGGGGACACCGGCACCACATAATTGGCTAAATGCTAAGGAAGTAAAAGTTTTTTTCCTGCTGGGGTTTCCTGGCGCGCCGCTACGAACACAGCTAACCTCATGTATTAGGCTGCGAGGAAATGGAAATGTAAATGCAATTTGATACATTACGAGAAGAGGTATTTTACTCGTTGGTAATTTTATTCCTAAATTCGTTATTTATTTTTAATTGAAACATCACGGGATATGAGGACAGACACCTCCAAGGCAAACACAACATCGACGGAAAAATTACCAGTCAACGAAACGTGCACTTATGATATGTAATTAAGTTCAGGTTGGTTGGTCATCTCAACAGGAGAACTATTTTTTTTTATTAAAAGAAACATTGCTTTTTCATCACGACTTTTCGCGGTTAACGTTCAATTAAATCCGCAAAGGAAAACAATCAAGACGAGTAAATTTAATTATGTCGCGATTCATACTCAAAATTAGTTTGTCATAAGATGAAAACGCACAGTCTAAAATGAAGCAACTCCCCAAGAAAGACAAAACCTGAAGGAAAGGTTTTGCCTTCAGATAACAACAGCCCAAATATGACTGACTACCCAAGAGAGACAGAGCCAGGCGAAAAAAAAGGAAAGGTTCTGCCTTCAGATAACATCAGCCCAAAAGGGACTGACTACCCAAGAGAGACAGAACCAGGTGAAAAAAAAGGAAAGGTTCTGCCTTCAGATAACATCAGCCCAAAAGGGACTGACTACCCAAGAGAGACAGAGCCAGGTGAAAAAAAGGAAAGGTTCTGCCTTCAGATAACCACAGCCCAAATAGGACTGACTACCCAAGGGAGACAGAGCCAGGTGAAAAAAAAGGAAAGGTTTTGCCTTCAGATAACATCAGCCCAAATATGACTGACTACCCAAGAGAGACAGAGCCAGGTAAAAAAAAGGAAAGGTTCTGCCTTCAGATAACAACAGCCCAAAAGGGACTGACTACCCAAGAGAGACAGAGCCAGGTGAAAAAAAAGGAAAGGTTTTGCCTTCAGATAACAACAGCCCAAATAGGACTGACTACCCAAGAGAGACAGAACCAGGTGAAAAAAAAGGAAAGGTTCTGCCTTCAGATAACAACAGCCCAAATAGGACTGACTACCCAAGAGAGACAGAGCCAGGTGAAAAAAAGGAAAGGTTTTGCCTTCAGATAACCACAGCCCAAATAGGACTGACTACCCAAGAGAGACAGAGCCAGGTGAAAAAAAAGGAAAGGTTTTGCCTTCAGATAACAACAGCCCAAATATGACGGACTACCCAAGAGAGACAGAGCCAGGTAAAAAAAAGGAAAGGTTCTGCCTTCAGATAACAACAGCCCAAATATGACTGACTACCCAAGAGAGACAGAGCCAGGTGAAAAAAAAGGAAAGGTTCTGCCTTCAGATAACCACAGCCCAAATAGGACTGACCACCTGAGAGAGACAGAACCAGGTGGAAAAAAAAGGAAAGATTCTGCCTTCAGATAACAACAGCTCACATACGAGTGATTACCCAAGAGAGACAGAACTAGCTGAACCGGGAGAGAAAACCGGGAAAAAAATTAAAAAATGAAGGTTCTTCCCTCACGGAGATAAGTCAGGCAATTAAAGACTGATTACCCGAGAGAGTGGGTAAGAAATAACAAAAGAACGAGAGCATCTTTAGGATTCTGCTTTCGAAACTGCGAAATAGTACAATGCGATTAGTTAGAAAACACACTAACCTGCCAAGAGCGCGTCATCTTATAAGGAAGGAGTATTTGAGCTGTAATGTCAGAGTTCATTCCATAATCAGTTCATCTTGCTCATGTTAGGTTTCAACAGTTGGATAATACACCGTGTGATTTTAAGCGTCTGTCATCTACCTATCACAGAAATAACTCCTTCTCTTGCTTCGAAAGCACAGAAGTAAAGGTAAACCTTGCTTTGCTGATTAAACAGTTTGGGCATCATCATTTTCCGCTCAAAGGTCATTAAGCAGCGAGATTTATCGCGCGTCATCATAAAGCTCTAGACAGAAATTACTTCCTCCCGAAGTAATACACAGTTAAGACCTTACCTTAAGGAAAGAACGATGGCCCCTTTTCGCAGATACCGCCGAATACACTCGTACCTTCGCACAGAATTTTCGCGGGATAAGTTCCCGCGCTTACCTGATGATTGGGACCTACTAAAATGATATTTTATCAAGTTATCGGAGCTTCCTCGAATTATATGGCGGCTAAAACACTAAAAAATCCGTATTGCCGATAGACAGTGAGGTTCAAACTTTCTTTGAAGGGGAAGAAAACCAATATACTAAAAGAAAAACCGAAAGTTACGTTTTCAGTGGCTTTAGTGTTAGCATTTCTCTCGGCTGAGAATGAAAATCGACAACTGGAAGATTTGTCACTGGCCCATTTCGGCCGTTTACCTGAAAGACTTCTTCTGTTGGTAAGGACAAAGTCAATAAATGAGAATTTTGTAAATTGAAAATTACGACCATCGTTGTTTTTGTAATCATGGTTCAATGCATTTTTCCATCTTAAGAGTTCGCGCCAACGTACTCTACGATTGTTATTCGGAGATTGTCGTTTCATTTATTTTCATTCATTAATGAAGTCGGCTTTTCTTCTCAGTAGAGGGCTATTGTGTTTATATGATAAACAAAATAATACATGGTTGCTTGTAGATATGGAATTTCGCTTCTCGTGTTCAACTCGACATCTCACTCGTGAGCTATCGAGTTAAACACTCGAAGAGAAATTCCATATCTACGCGCGCCCATGTATCATTCTCTATTTTTTGTTCATTTTAGTGAAATGGAGTTTTGTGTTTTTGTATTGAGAGAAATATTAGCAGTTCCGAAATTTGTGGTTGCTCGAAGACATCTCAATGTGTCTCAAAATTATGATGTTATTCGCCCTTGCTAAGCGATTTTTCCCGAGTTATCACCCAACAGTTCTGTCCAAATGCTAGACGGCGAATAAATGGTGGGTTAGAAATTTCTGATACAAAGAAAAAAATTCCGGAGAATTGGTGATGCAGTAACTCGGTGAAACGATGAACCGGCAAAAAATTTCACACAGTTGTGCTCTTTTTAACTCGCAAATTGTAAGCATACGTAAAGTCCTTTCGTACCTGTAATGAGCGTTCGTGACTACGTGACGTCAGTTATATAGATCTTTAATCGATCGCTCTTCAATTTTGTCAATTTTACTTTTACAAGGGTCAGGACTATTTGTTAGAAATGAACTCCAAATCTTCGTTTTCCTCCTGCCAAAATATGTCTAGAATTATTTTTCTTCACACGGTCTGGAACTCGAGAAGAAATACGTTTTCTTGTTCAGACACATTGAATATCGCCTTTTGAAGGTCAGCGGTGAACGTCACAACTACTCTTTCCTCGAACGTGAAGCCACCTTCAATATTCTTCAGCCGTTTAAAGATGTCGAGAAAGTGGAAAGTGATTGGAAGCTTTGTGTGATTTGCAGTTTTTCTGTTTGGTTTGGCCCCTTTCACCTATTTGGTTCCATTACAGGACGATAAATATAACGATCATACGTTACCTCAAATAAGTTTATCGTTCTCAAACAGTCCGGACGTGGTTTGTCCTTTAACAGACGTTCAGACGACATATCCGCGCTACAATCTTAAAGCCCCTTCACTGTTATCTTTTTTGAGGGCATCAACAGCAGAGGGAAACCAGGATCTCACTTTCAGTGGCTTGGTAGTAGTTTCAAAAATGGCCAATGTTTGTCACCCGTTAGTTGATGTAGGGCAGGCAAGAGTTCAAGTCAACAAAATTGCGCTCATCACGATGAAGAAGGAATGTTCGTTGTGCGAGCTGGCAGCTAAAGCGCAGCACGCTGGATACTCCATGGTGATATTTCATTTCTCACCATGGCTGACCAAGAGAAATTGTAGCGTAAAAACTGCGGCTAAGCTGTTGATCCCTGTTGTTTATGGCGACAATTGTCAAAATAGTTCGTATACCGTATACGACTTGGATACTTTATTTTCAACCGTAGACCAAACAGATATCCATGTAAGAGTTTCATTTATGTCATATAATCTGAAAAAGATGGCAATGCATTTGAAGAATCTACATTTTTGGTTTCTTTTGGGTCCAATTATCACTATGGTATGGCTCCGACGAAAGAAGATACTCTGTCGCGTGACAACAGCGCGACAAATCGACGAGGAGTCTGGTGACGAGGAAATAGTTGAGGTGGGTCGTGGACACTCTATCCAACGAGATCTTATCTTTACGTATCACGCTCAGACTAGTTCAATCCCAGTGCGTGTGGCGAGGATATTTGGAAGAAGTATTCGCTGCCTCGCAATTGGTTTTGGTTATGTGATTCTTACTCTAGCAGCGCTCCCTGTAGGTATCTCAAGTGGAGGATTGTCTTTTTTCCGATTTGATGAACAAGAAAGATTTCGGCAAAAAACTTTCTGGGACGTTCTTCTACCAGAAAAAACGATTAACCATACCGTAGGAAATAATTTAACCTATACCGAGACCTTCGCGACAAGCGCTTCGATAGTAGCATTTGTCAATTCGTGGTGGTCAGTTGTACGAGTATTTTGTTTTTTTATGTACAGTGCGTTTGCCTGTAAGAGAACCTGGACCGTTTCGACGAACCCTTCAAAGTTGATTCGGAGCGATTGGTTTTCATCCAACATGTATTTACTCGTTTTGTGCTTCGTTGTACCATACTGTTCTCTCAACCAGACTCCATTATTTGACATTTTTTATATTGACAAGTTTTTATATTTTATGCTTTACAATGTAACTTGCACAGTTTGTAATTTTCTTTTTATAATCATCCTCAACAAACACAAAGTTGTCACAAGGTATGTGTTCTACATCAGTGTGTGTGTGATCTGTGCTTATGCTGAAAGTGACATAGTAGCTGTGTTTTACTTCATTCTCAATTCGCAAGGCTCCCTGAATAACTTAAAACTCACTGCCCTTCGCACTGTAGCACTGGGTCTCACTTTGACTCTGAGTTTTAGTTCTTCAATGCACATAATCCGCAAACTTATGAAGCCTCAGGAGTCTGTGTTTGAGGGACTGTCAGAGAGGTGAGTTCAATGTTTTTGGATTGGGTAAGCAGCATCTCTTGCCATCTTCCTTCGATATCAGTTTTTACACAATCTGCGAGACAAATATTAATGGGAGCTAAACGAAAAATTTCATAATAATCTGGAATTTGATTGGGTTTTCCATAAAATAGGACTTGGCCGTGTTTTAGAGTGGTGTTATGCCGCTTTTCTACAGCCTTGTGAAATAAAGAACTTTGACATTAGGGGTTTTAACAAAAACACAGCGGCTATAGAGCGGGAACGTCACTAAACAAAAGGTTTCATGAGTAGAACAGTAGTGCACGTGCGTTATAAATCTTTGTAAATTTCTTCACGTCCTTTGCAAAACAACAATGTGAAGTGACCAAACTTTGCCTTGAATTGTTAGCTTTTGACTATAAATCTTAATAATCTAGCAATGTGTCGTTTATTCTAAGTAATGATTAAATTACAATTTGTGGAAAATCATTAAGAGCTTAATAATTAGGCTATTTAAGTCAAACAATCTATCTTTGTTTATTTTGGTGTAACCAAAAGAAGCGTCGTTTAGTTTTCCTGAAATAAAAGACAAATGCCTCAGAAAATCTTTAAAGCTGCTTTGGAACCTTGTTCTTCATCAATAATCAAACATTTTGACTCAGTAATTTTTTTCCTAGCTATTAACAAGTTGATTAAGTTGAAAACATTATAGGAATATTGTGTGTTGGAATCGTTAGAAATGGTGCTTGGGACGAAACTGTGTCTTATAATAATTTTATTTTTCTTTATTTACATCATGATATATGTGTATGTTTTATATGATATCAATGCTCACCATCTAAATAACTGGTATAGGTAATTTTGGTAGGATATACATAGGATATGTAAACTTAGTATCATATGGTAGCTCTGTTTGGATTTTTCATCATTTCACCGAACTGTGAATTTGAAATCCGTGAAATCACACATTTACAAAGTTCGGCTTTCAGTCAAAAAATGTATCTTTGTTTATTTTGACGTAATTAAAAGTTGTGTGCTCCACTGTCTGTTCTGATACAATTTATTGCACTCCCACCCTTACTGAGTTTTGTTTATGTCTTCAGCTGACGTGAAACATCAAGTGCCAAAACATCTACCATTTCAAGTTTCCAGTCTTTGATATAATGGCTCTTGATTAGTTTCCATGAACTATTTTCTGCTGATATAATACCCCAAGAGTAGGCATAATTGCGGCTTTGAGGACATGTGACTAACAACCGAATAAAACCTTGTTATTAAAACTGACGTGCGAGTTAAAAAAGTTGAAAACATATTTCACGTGAGAGAAGGTGGAAAAAGGAATTCGAAAGAGAGAATTCGGGAGAACTACTTCAAAATGCTATCTGATAACAAACATCTCTTGAACACAATGTTGATATTTTCCAGTTGAACAGTCGTGTAGATAATAATAAAACATCGGACATGTCGGATAATCCAAATTTCAAGAGGCTGCTTTTATAACATACCGAACACAGAATCGTAGCCTTTAAATACTCAAGAGCCTTTGAATACTCAAAAGATACTTTACAGTTTTAATTTCAGCTTCAATACTAAGATTCTACTTAGAGTCAGATAATTAAAATAAAGTGTCACGCATTCTGTTAGCACAGAAAAGCAAGGAGCGGCTTTGTACACATGTCGAGAAATAGTTTTGTGACAGTTGGCTACTTCTGCTCTCCATGTTAACCACCTCTCAATATAGTTCGGCTGGATAACCAGCGATTTCTAGCTTTAATAAAGGAAGTATGTTTCTAGAGAAACTGTAGTGCTGGCGGTGGAAAGGTATAACAGGGTAATTTAGTATTATCTAATTTAGTATTATGAAGAGCTAACGCTCGAAACGTCCGCTTTTAAACTCTTTACAGTGGCCGATTTACGTTTTAAGCTCAGTTGATTTTACTAAATTACCCTGATTTCCATTTGTATTTACCTCGAGATGGTCCTCGAGACAGCATATCTCTGTTGCAGAGATGACTCTGGGGAACGAAGTGCTTATTCCATTCGTGTTCGTATTGCTTAGGAGCTAGTGTTTCTTCGATGGTCAGATCGAAAAAGGCTTGCCTTTGTCGATGATTCATATATCTTGAGAAGGCAGACCTAACTTAGCTTTCCGAAAGATTGAATGAACTGAGCAAAATGGGTTTGTACCTCAAGAGCCTGGACTTTACTATATCTCTGACAAAACTCTCGTCATTTTGAACGATGATATATTTCCAATGATAGCTACGGCTCTGGGAGCTTCGAAACTGATAAGATTCCACGGTCCGATTATGGATACAAGTATTTGAAAGGTAGGATTGAATTTGACTTTCGAATCATGTATGAAGCATTTCTATCTGACTGTTTTGTTCGGTCAAACAACCTAAATTGAGACAGTGTAGTTTATAAATATTTACGGTAAGAGGTCATTTATTTAAGAACTTAAAACACCGCAAGAATGTATAATTGATACTATCTTAAAGTTTCTTGTGTCTAAGAGTAGCAATTCGTCCTAAAGAATAGGGGATTTAAATATTTTGACTAGCCGCAGAGTACGGAACTTTAATTCTGAACGATTCTTGGCGACTACTTGAATAAAGATCTGTATAACTGACGTCACGCAGTCACGAACACCTTAGGTTGTCTGTGTAACGAAGGCTATTTTCAGTTGTGATTTGCGTGACGTTCAATACCCTTTTGTTATGTTTTGTGTGACATACCTTCGAATTGTCGGCATTATGTTTCATTCGGCCACGAGACGCGGGTTAGTTGCAAGCATAACCAGATCGAAGGATTGTCGAAATACAAGAATAATTTAACGGGGAAAGAGGTATGTCATCTTATTTATTCTTGTATTTATAAACCGAAACGCGTCTAATCAAAGGTAGTTTTGTTTCGCTTTAGATATTTGTGTTGTTTTGATTTATCTATATGCACGCCCCGCGTGTTCGAGTTCAGGACATTTCGATTAGCGTTTATTGTATGGTAGTGGGCTATTTTAATTTATTGTATTTCAGTTTTCACGAGCTTTCCAGTGATTAATAAACCAGTTGAGACTGATAGACGCTTGGAGGTTCTGTTAATATAAGACATTTCCCCGACGCGGCGTTGTTCAAGTTTGATTTGATTTATGTTAGCGTCTGCCCCATTACAGTCTGTCTGCGGCTCATTTCGCTTTTTTTTCAGACTTCACAAAGTAGTTGTTAATAAAAGGAAACACTCTAGTCTAGTCCGATGCATATTTTAAATGCTGACGTTCTCAGTTCGATCCTCTTTTCCTGATGCAAAACAAAACTAGCTAACATTATTAATACGGAAAAACTGTTCGTATGCTTACAATTCGCTTACATTAGCAGATTTTTTTTTTAAACAGGCAAAAGACAGATTGACCAACTTCCCGAGGAAATGTACCCCATGGCGCTGGCAAAAAACTCCTTGGATGATGCTGTTGATCTTGCGAGGACAACAAGAGCCATGAATATCAGCACAACATTAAAACATTGGTAAGAGACTGGTGATTGTTACCGCCGGATGGGAAGGGGGTTTAATTTACCAGATCCCCCCTTAAGGCTTTTTTGATATTCCTCACTGGCTGTTGAATGGCAGTTTATTTTCTTTAGTCCCCTTAATACTGTGTTTGCGACCACTGATTCCCTTTCCATTCCCTTTGCAAACATTGTCATTCCCCCCAGTAATACTCCTCTCCTCCCCTAGGCGATAGAGGGGTGGGGGGGGGGAGGAGTGGGGGTTACTGGTCCCTTAGGAGTAAACTTACTATTCCCAAAAACCTGGGAATGTCAGCCAGGATAACAAGCGCTCTATTACAGTACTGCAGAGTAGGAAAAAAATCCTGGTCATGGAAGCTTACTTGTGGGAGCCTCATGTGTTGTTAGTTGTTTCTTTATTGGCACCATTTAAGGTCGAAGACTAAAGTTACAATGTTATGTATCTGACACAGACAAGCCAGGTGCACCCTTTGAAATCCATTCAATCTCTCTCAACTATTGAGCTGAATTCTGAAAAATAAAGATTCATTCCTGATCTTCATATACCGTCCATAATACAACTGATGGGTAACAATCAGAATCCTCTCTTTCCCCTGTTTCTGCACAAGTTATGAGAATACATAGTACTGCAATAACTTGTTTTGATAGCCTAAATCGTCTTCCTTTCACAAAGTAGTTGTTAATAAAAGGAAACACTGTAGTCTAATAACTTTAACACCCCTTAGTTACAGAGAAACACTTCTAGTTTCACATTCAGATAATTAAGACTTGATATTCCAACTTAACCTTGAACAGTGAAGAGGTGATATCTTGATATTGGGAGTGAAAGGGTTAATGCAATCAAAGTGTTCACATAATATAACTTCACCTCTTACCTTCTTTGTATGCAAATCTTAAAACTGTCTATATTAATCCATGAAACTTATTTACATTGACTTAAAACTTTAAAAAGTACTACACTGTATTATATTTTACTTTTAAACTAAGGTGCTTTGCGTAGGTAAGAGTAAACTTAACCCTTTAACTCCAAAGATCTGATTGTTAATTCTCCCCTCTAGCTGCTACACATTTCTTTGTAAATTGGTTATCAGAATTTGGTGTTAAATCAAGATAACAACTTAATGTATTGATATTATGGGGAGAAGTTACATGTGAAGCACTTCTGAGAGTTAAATGGTTAATGTAAAAATATCACAATGTGAGGGAATTAAATTTATAAGTATTTTAAAAGGAACATATGATATCCCTCTCCAGGATTTTAATACAAATAATATTAGAGAATAAATAGGGAATTGAATTTTTCATTTGTTAGAAATACTTGTGTAAAATACTCCTTTTTCACTTGTATTGTTTTCCTGTTTCCTAATGATGCACCTGCCATCTTTTAACCTTTTACATCTGTACATTGGTGTTCATATTGTTCACACTGTTCTCTGTATATTTCCTATGGTAATGACAAGGAGAATTTGTGTGGCAATCAGAAGCTTCTTGAATTGGTGATCAGTTTTGTTATTTTCATCATCTTTATTTGTTGAAGTTGATACTGTGAGAAGAAATTAGATGCTAGTCACTCTAAGGTGTCAAAGGATTAAACATGAATATTAGCAATTACGTAAACTGCAATAAACGAATTAATATGCAGGCAGCAGACAAAACCTGTCACAACAAAAAGTTAACAAATTACAATTAATAACATCTTTTAATTAAAATTTGTTTTACCCTTAAAATACCTTGTTACCTAAAACTAAAAATTAAAATACATTCATGAATTGGTTGTTTCCTTGCCTTGAATGGAGGATATGGATACTGATGTTAGGGTGTAAAGGACTCTGATAGACTCTAATTAATGGTTGTTAAGTTGTAATCTTGCTTATGATCTTGTGTACGTCATTTCCTCGGTACTATTATCCTCAAGAAGCATAATTTTGTCGCAGGGTATGTGTTTTACATTGTTTCAGGCAGCACTTTATAAGCCTCATTCTGACTCTGAGTTTAGATTACAGCAGTTGAAGTATTGTTTTTGTAAAGAGCATTTAAAGCACTGATTACTATAGAAGAGATAGCCACAGTAGAACAAGACTTGTTTGACAAAGAAAACTCGATAAAATAGGTGTTGAAAATTTGATCTGACTCCGTTCACATTTGATACTAAATGAAGAAACTATACTTGAAATGTTGATAAATGTTCAAGTACTTGTCTGTTGTGCCTTATTATTTTCGGTCAGCGGTATAATGATATACCTCCGCTGTGCATTCTTCTACAAGGGCAGGTTTTGAATGATTTCGCTTTTGCGTTGATAGTCAGCATGTTTGCAAAATGCTTGGTTATTGGCGGTTCTTTTTTCTTCATCCTGCTGATCCTTACCTTTGCGTATTTTTTGTTCTCTTTTCAAGATTCCGCTCTCATTTTGTGCAATTCATACTACTCTTATAGCAGAACGACTTTGTCGTTCGCAAGCATCCCGGAAGTGGTTTGCGATCTCTCTACGCCAGGGTATGCAAATGATTCCAGATATGATCATCGTCCTTCGCTGGAATCGTTTCTGCAAGAATCGAAAACTGATGCGGACCAAGATCTTCGTTTGAGTGGCTTAGCAGTGGTTTCCAGACTGGCCAATGCAAGTCAACCTCTAGTTGATGTAAGCAAGTCAAGAATACATGTCGACAAAATCGCTCTCGTCACGCTTAAGGACGATACAGCGTTTTCGTGCGGAGATCTAGCACTTAATGCACAGAACGCTGGATACTCTGTGGTCCTATTTTGGCCCTATTTTGGCGGATATTGTGAATCAGATGAAGATGTAACAAAACCTCATACGCAAGAAGAGATATTGATTCCCTTTGTGTTTGTTAAGTATTGTGACAATCAAACCACTTCAGACTCTTACAACACTGTTAATTACGATCATTTACTCAAGGCTGTACACAAAACAGCTGTAGATTTTATTATGACTGATGAACATGGGTCTGATGAGCTCGGCAACATGGCAGAATACCTAAAGATACTTTATTACTGGTTCCTTTTGGGTCCAATTATCACGCTCGAATGGCTCAGACGAAAGAAGAAACTCTGTTGTGTGACGATATCACAACAAGTCCATGAGGAATCTGCAGCTGGCAACGAGGAAAATGCGCGGTTAGTCCCAAGAGTTGACGAGGATCAGGAACAGAACGTACAAGACATCACCGGTGGGGAAATTGAAAGTGAATCTCAACTTCTAATCACTACAGCAGACACAGACACTGATATAACAATATTTGACCTCATGGGCAGAATTATAGTTCGTGTGACAAGGATATTTGGAATCCGTTACCTCGCAGTTTGTCTTGGTTACGTGCTTCTCACTCTGGCAGCGCTCCCTGTAGGTATATCAAGTGGGGGATGGTCTTTTTTCCGATTTGATGAACAAGAAAGAAATAAGCAAAAAAACTTTTGGGACTCTATTCTACCCGACAACAGCACTGAATTCTCTCCAGGAATAGCACCTCGGGTTTCATGTATTCTCATTTTATGGTGGTCAGCTGTTCAAATCTTTTGTTTTTTCATTTATAGTAAGTTTAATTGTGCGAGTACTTGGACCGTTTTGACAAACGTTTCAAAGTTGATTCGAAGTGACTGGTTTTCGTCCAACATGTATTTGTTCGTGTTATGCGCAATTGTGCCATACTGTTCTGTCGGACCTATTTCTCCGCAGTTTCTCTATTTTACGGTTTACAATATGATGTGCACAGTTTCCAATTTTCTTTTTATTATCATTCTCAACAAACACAAAGTTGTCACAAGGTATGTGTTCTACATCAGTGTGTGTATGATCTGTGCTTATGTTGAAAGTGACATAGTAGCTGTGTTTTACTTCATTCTTAATTCTCAAGGCTCCCTGAATAACTTAAAACTCACTGCCCTTCGCACTGTAGCACTGGGCCTCACTTTGACTCTGAGTTTTAGTTCTTCAATGCACATAATCCGCAAACTTATGAAGCCTCAGGAGTCTGTGTTTGAGGGACTGTCAGAGAGGTGAGTTCAATGTTTTTGGATTGGGTAAGCAGCATCTCTTGTCATCTTCCTTCGATATCAGTTTTTACACAATCTGCGTGACAAATATTAATGGGAGCTAAACGAAAAATTTCATAATAATCTGGAATTTAATTGGGTTTTCCATAAAATAGGACTTGGCCGTGTTTTAGAGTGGTGTTATGCCGCTTTTCTACAGCCTTGTGAAATAAAGAACTTTGACATTAGGGGGTTTAACAAAAACACAGCGGCTATAGAGCGGGAACGTCACTAAACAAAAGGTTTCATGAGTAGAACAGTCGTGCACGTGCGTTATAAATCTTTGTAAATTTCTTCGCGTCCTTTGCAAAACAACAATGTGAAGTGACCAAACTTTGCCTTGAATTGTTAGCTTTTGACTATAAATCTTAATAATCTAGCAATGTGTCGTTTATTCTAAGTAATGATTAAATTACAATTTGTGGAAAATCATTAAGAGCTTAATAATTAGGCTATTTAAGTCAAACAATCTATCTTTGTTTATTCTGGTGTAACCAAAAGAAGTGTCGTTTAGTTTTCCTGAAATAAAAGACAAATGCCTCAGAAAATCTTTAAAGCTGGTTTGGAACCTTGTTCTTCATCAATAATCAAACATTTTGACTCAGTAATTTTTTCCTAGCAATTAACAAGTTGATTAAGTTGAAAACATTATAGGAATATTGTGTGTTGGAATCGTTAGAAATGGTGCTTGGGACGAAACTGTGTCTTATAATAATTTTATTTTTCTTTATTTACATCATGATATATGTGTATGTTTTATATGATATCAATGCTCACCATCTAAATAACTGGTATAGGTAATTTTGGTAGGATATACATGGGATATGTAAACTTAGTATCATATCGTAGCTCTGTTTGGATTTTTCATCATTTCACCGAACTGTGAATTTGAAAACCGTGAAATCACACATTTAAAAAGTTCGGCTTTCAGTCAAAAAATGTATCTTTGTTTATTTTGACGTAATTAAAAGTTGTGTGCTCCACTGTCTGTTCTGATAAAATTTATTGCACTCCCACCCTTACTGAGTTTTGTTTATGTCTTCAGCTGACGTGAAACATTAAGTGCCAAAACATCTACCATTTCAAGTTTCCAGTCTTTGATATAATGGCTCTTGATTAGTTTCCATGAACTATTTTCTGCTGATATAATACCCCAAGAGTAGGCATAATTGCGGCTTTGAGGACATGTGACTAACAAAAGAATAAAACCTTGTTATTAAAACTGACGTGCGAGTTAAAAAAGTTGAAAACATGTTTCACGTGAGAGAAGGTGGAAAAAGGAATTCGAAAGAGAGAATTCGGGAGAACTACTTCAAAATGCTATCTGATAACAAACATCTCTTGAACACAATGTTGATATTTTCCAGTTGAACAGTCGTGTAGATAATAATAAAACATCGGACATGTCGGATAATCCAAATTTCAAGAGGCTGCTTTTATAATATACCGAACACAGAATCGTAGCCTTTAAATACTCAAGAGCCTTTGAATACTCAAAAGATACTTTACAGTTTTAATTTCAGCTTCAATACTAAGATTCTACTTAGAGTCAGATAATTGAAATAAAGTGTCACGCATTCTGTTAGCAGAGAAAAGCAAGGAGCGGCTTTGTACACATGTCGAGAAATAGTTTTGTGACAGTTGGCTGCTTCTGCTCTCCATGTTAACCACCTCTCAATATAGTTCGGTTGGATAACCAGCGATTTCTAGCTTTAATAAAGGAAGTATGTTTCTAGAGAAACTGTAGTGCTGGCGGTGGAAAGGTATAACAGGGTAATTTAGTATTATCTAATTTAGTTTTATGAAGAGCTAACGCTCGAAACGTCCGCTTTTAAACTCTTTACAGTGGCCGATTTACGTTATCAGCTCAGTTGATTTTACTAAATTACCCTGATTTCCATTTGTATTTACCTCGAGATGGTCCTCGAGACAGCATATGTCTGTTGCAGAGATGACTCTGGGGAACAAAGTGCTTATTCCATTCGTGTTCGTATTGCTTAGGAGCTAGTGTTTCTTCGATGGTCAGATCGAAAAAGGCTTGCCTTTGTCGATGATTCATATATCTTGAGAAGGCAGACCTAACTTAGCTTTCCGAAAGATTGAATGAACTGAGCAAAATGGGTTTGTACCTCAAGAGCCTGGACTTTACTATATCTCTGACAAAACTCTCGTCATTTTGAACGATGATATATTTCCAATGATAGGTACGGCTCTGGGAGCTTCGAAACTGATAAGATTCCACGGTCCGATTATGGATACAAGTATTTGAAAGGTAGGATTGAATTTAACTTTCGAATCATGTATGAAGCGTTTCTATCTGACTGTTTTGTTCAGTCAAACAACCTAAATTGAGACAGTGTAGTTTATAAATATTTACGGTAAGAGGTCATTTATTTAAGAACTTAAAACACCGCAAGAATGTATAATTGATACTATCTTAAAGTTTCTTGTGTCTAAGAGTAGCAATTCGTCCTAAAGAATAGGGGATTTAAATATTTTGACTAGCCGCAGAGTACGGAACTTTAATTCTGAACGATTCTTGGCCACTACTTGAATAAAGATCTGTATAACTGACGTCACGCAGTCACGAACACCTTAGGTTGTCTGTGTACCGAAGGCTATTTTCAGTTGTGATTTGCGTGACGTTTAATACCCTTTTGTTATGTTTTGTGTGACATACCTTCGAATTGTCGGCATTATGTTTCATTCGGCCACGAGACGCGGGTTAGTTGCAAGCATAACCAGATCGAAGGATTGTCGAAATACAAGAATAATTTAACGGGGAAAGAGGTATGTCATCTTATTTATTCTTGTATTTATAAACCGAAACGCGTCTAATCAAAGGTAGTTTTGTTTCGCTTTAGATATTTGTGTTGTTTTGATTTATCTATATGCACGCCCCGCGTGTTCGAGTTCAGGACATTTCGATTAGCGTTTCTTGTATGGTAATGGCCTATTTTAATTTATTGTATTTCAGTTTTCACGAGCTTTCCAGTGATTAATAAACCAGTTGAGACTGATAGACGCTTGGAGGTTCTGTCAAAATAAGACATTTCCCCGACGCGGCGTTGTTCAAGTTTGATTTGATTTATGTTAGCGTCCGCCCCATTACAGTCTGTCTGCGGCTCATTTCGCTTTTTTTTCAGACTTCACAAAGTAGTTGTTAATAAAAGGAAACACTCTAGTCTAGTCCGATGCATATTTTAAATGCTGACGTTCTCAGTTCGATCCTCTTTTCCTGATGCAAATCAAAATTAGCTAACATTATTAGTACAGAAAAACTGTTCGTATGCTTACAATTTGCTTACATTGGCAGATTTTTTTTTAAAACACAGATTGACCAACTTCCCGAGGAAATGTACTCTATGGCGCTGGCAAAAAACTCCTTGGATGATGCTGTTGATCTTGCGAGGACAACAAGAGCCATGAATATCAGCACAACATTAAAGCATTGGTAAGGGACTGATGGTTATTACCGCCGGATGGGAAGGGGGTTAATTTACCAGATCCCCCCATAAGGCTTCTTTGATATTCCTCACTGGCTGTTAAATGGCAGTTTATTTTCTTTAGTCCCCTTAATACTGTGTTTGCGACCACTGATTCCCTTTCCGTTCCCTTTGCAAACATTGTGATTCCCCCCAGTTATACTCCTCTCCTCCCCCATGCAATAGAGGGGTGGGGGGGGGGAGGTGGGGGTTACTGGTCCCTTAGGAGTACACTTACTATTCCCAAAAACCTGGGGATGTCAGCCGGGATAACAAGCACTCTATTACAGTACTGCAGAGTAGGAAAAAAATCCTGGTCATGGAAGCTTACTTGTGGGAGCCTCATGTGTGTTCAGTTGTTTCTTTATTGGCACCATTTAAGGTTTAAGACTAAAGTTACAATGTTATGTATCTGACACAGACAAACCAGGTGCACCCTTTGAAATCCATTCAGCCTCTCTCAACTATTGAGCTGAATTCTGAAAAATAAAGATTCATTCCTGATCTTCTGTACCATCCATAATACAACTGATGGGTAACAATCAGAATCCACTCTTTCCCCTGTTTCTGCACAAGTTATGAGAATACATAGTACTGCGATAACTCGTTTTGATAGCCTAAATCGTCTTCCTTTCACAAAGTAGTTGTTAATAAAAGGAAACACTGTAGTCTAATAACTTGAACACCCCTTAGTTACAGAGAAACACTTCTAGTTTCACATTCAGATAATTAAGACTTGATATTCCAACTTAACCTTGAACAGTGAAGAGGTGATAGTTTGATATTGGGAATGAAAGGGTTAATGCAATCAAAGTGTTCACATAATATAACAGTCACCTCTTTCCTTCTTTGTATGCAAATCTCAAAACTGGCTGTATTAATCCATGAAACTTATTTACATTGACTTAAAACTTTAAAAAGTACTACACTGTATTTATATTTGGTTTTTACTTTTAAACTAAAGTGCTTTGCGTAGCTAAGAGTAAACTTAACCCTTTAACTCCTAAGATCTGACTGTTAATTCTCCCCTCTGGCTGCTACACATTTCCTTGTGAATTGATTATCAGAATTTGGTGTTTGATCAAGATAACAACTTAATGTATTGATATTATGGGGAGAAGTTACATGTGAAGCACTTCTGAGAGTTAAATGGTTAATGTAGAAATATCACAATGTGAGGGAATTTAATTTACAAGTATTTTAAAAGGAATATATGATATCATTCTCAAGGATTTAAGAACAACAAATTATATTAGGGAATTAGTAGGGCAAAACTGAAATTATTGATTTTTGAAGTTTTTTTTATGTCTTAGAAATGCTAGTGTAAAATACTCCTTTTTCCCTTGTGTTCTGTTCCTGTTTCCTAATGATGCACCTGCCATCCTTAAACCTTTTACATTGGTATTCATATTATCCAAACTTTTCTCTTTATATTTCCTATGGTAATGACAAGGAGAATTTGTGTGGCAATCAGAAGCTTCCTAAGTCGTTTCCTTCATTTCATCTTCTTTATTTGTTGAAGTTGATACTGTAAGGAGAAATTAGATGCTAGTCACTCTTAGGTGTCAAAGGATTAAACATGAGTATTGACAATTACATAAACTGTAGTCAATAGAATTAACAAACCAGTGTGCAGACAACAGACAAAACCTGTCACAACACAAAGTTAACACATGTACAGTTAAATACATCTTTCGCTTAAAATTTGTTTCACCCCTAAAATGCCTTCTTACCTAAAACCTCTAGTTAAAATACAATAATTGGTTGTTTCCTTCCCCTGTACCATTCCTCTCCCTGGATTTAATGCTTGAAGTTTTTGAATGAATCCAACAGTTCAGACAACATCACCAAACTCCAAGCAGGAAAAAATAAGGCAAGGAAATCAAGATTAAGGACATTAAAGAGGAATGGTCTCAATAAAAACCGTGTCTCTCAGGTTGTTAACTCTCCAAGCCTCAAGAGGGACCATCTGTTGATTTGTTAGGGTGTAAAGGGTCAATAGACTCTAATTAATGGTTGCTAATTTATCATCTTGCTAATGATTTCGAGAAGGCAATTTCTCGGTACTGTTATCCTCAACAAGCATAATTTTGTCGCAGAGTATGTGTTTTACGTTGTTTTAAGGCAGCACTCTATAAGCCTCATTCTAACTCTGAGTTTAGATTATAGCAGTTGAACGAAATTGTGTGCGTGCCCCTTTATATTACGAGAAATCTTGGCAGTTCCGGAATTTTTTGTTGCTCAATGACATCTGTGTCACAGAATTATTCGCCCTTGCTAAGCGATTATTTCCCGAGTTAGCACCCAACACTTGTGTCCAAATACAGACGGCGAATAAATAGTGGGTTACAAATTAAACATTGGGTTAAACATTAATCGCATCTTTTTTTCAACTTGATCATTTCAAATCTGTTGACTTGACCTACTCAAATCACTAAAGCGGTTGATAAGTATCGGCCGCATTCGGAAATACTGAGGGTCTCGAAAAATTCCCTTTCTGTCGATCCCTAAAGAAAAGACTCAAAATTTCAATTTCTATACATATTTGTAACCAGTTCAATCAATAATAAAAACACAGGATAAACGTTTACACTGATTTACCAAGATTTCTGTAATGATCACCCCGAATATCAGTTTCGCACTTATTATGGTTTCGTAACGTCTTTCGTTTGCATTTAACATCAAGCCAGTCAAGTTATCATCTTCTGACCCGTGAAGTGTGAGGTAAAAGGTTACCACAATAGCCTAAAACAGTTTCCAATCTTCATCTTTCTCAGAGGTAGAATATCGACACGAACCATATTTACTTGCTCTGGTTTCTGTGATTGTTTCTACAGTTGGGGTTTTAGTACAACTGACACATTAACTAGAGCACAAGAACGGATTGCTAGTTTATTGCTGTTACATGTTGGCTTTAATTTATATCAGTCTGCAGTGATTCTTAGTTCTCCGATTTAGTGCAAGTCATAAGTGTCTGGTTATATAATTCTAGATGAAAGAAGTAATGATCAGGCCATGGTTACCATTTCAGTGGCTTCATTTCCAATTTGCTGCCTAGCACGAGTCAACACTAGTTTCAGAGACTTCCTGTAGTATGGCAGTCTCCAAGCGTAAACGAATGCGTCAGAAGCTACCTTAATAAATAACATTTCGTCTGCAATTGTAATGGCAGCGGAGAGACGAAGCGTGTCTTGTGGTGTCTCCAGTTCTGTGTAAAACCAGAAATTAAGTGTAATGATATGAGCAAGTGTGCAAGCTATTAGTATTGCTGATAGAAGCAAAGTTGCCACCGTAAGTTGTCTCAAGCCTTCATCGTCTTCATTTTGGCGAGATTCTTTGGCAAATCGGCGAAGTGACCTCAGAAGTATAGCAGAACCAACGAAAAGCAGGATTGTTATGACTGTGGCATGGAAATGGAGATTTATCTGAAGGAGGCTTCTTCGGGAGACTCCGATGAATTGCAGAAGAGTGAAACCTGTGAAGTACAGCGTCGAGATACCAACAAATACAAGGATCCTGCGCGTTGTAATGGCCGAGCGGTAACGTTGTGGGTGAGTTATGGCAAGGAACTGTGTCCAAATGAGAGCGAGAACGAGCAAGAATGACAAGTTGAGGCCTACGGTGGAAATAGAACTTCCAGTTCTTAGCAGGCTTTCGTATGATCGGCCTGGATACAGTGACCATTTCAAATAACTTGCCAGGCGGTAAGCAACGAAGAGAGGCTCGATAACAAGACCGGTTGTGAAATCAACACAGCCTAAAGCGATGATGAGATACGAAGCTGGTGTACGGAAACATTTGAGAGGATCTTTGTAAATAGTCAGTAATAACAGGAGGTTACTAATGACTGTCATCGGCGACAGAATCACCAGGGAGATCCCTGTGGCGAGCTGGGTGAACAGATAAAACCTTACATCGATCGAAGGAGAATTTGATGTTGTGCTGATATTCATGGCTCTTGATGTCTTCACAGGATCAACACTGAGCGTCTTCCAAGGAAATCTTTTAAGCTGACGCCTGCATAAGCTGCATTTCTTTGGTATGTTGGTCGATCTGTCGAGTTTTAAAACAATTGTGCTCTTTTTAACTCGCAAATTGTAAGCTTACGTAAAGAACTTCTGTACCTGTAATGTGAGCTATTTTTGAATTGCATCGGGAAAAGCAGATGGACCGGAAGACGGCAGAACTTAAAATATGCATCGAAAAAGCGATATGAACCGCAGACAGACAACATAAAGTGTTCGTGACTGCGTGACGTCAATTATTTGAATCTTTCCATACTCTGAGGGCAGAGTTTATTTTGCTCTAACACAAAAAGATAATTAGATATTCTTGAGGTGTTTTATTTTAATCTAATGAATACGATTGCAAATGAATAAATCGCAGTGCAATAGATCAGAAGACGGCAGCATTTAAAATATGCATCGGAAAAGCGAAATGAACCGCAGACACACAAAATTAAGTGTTAATGACTGCGTGACGTCAGTTATATAGATCTTTATTCGATCGTTCTTGAATAAGATTCCGTATTTTTAGGGCAGCGGATACAATTATTTAAAAGATAGGATCGAATTTAACTTTCAAATCATTATAAAGCTTTTTCATCTGTTTTGTTCGTGACTGACCTGTAAGCTAGCTTTATACAGCTATATGTATGTTTGTATGTAAACAACCTAAATTGAGACAGTGTAGTTTATAAATATTTTAAGAGGTCATTTATTTAAGTACTTAAACCACCGCAAGAATATGTCATGTCAAAATCTTTATGTCTAAGAGTAGCATCTCGTCCTAAAGAATAGGGGATGTAAATATTTTGACCGGCCGCGGAGTACGGAACATTAACTTTGAACGATTCCCGGGCGATTGAATGAAGACCTGTATAACTGACGTCACGCAGTCACGAACACCTTAGGTTGTCTGTGTAACGAAGGCCATTTTTATTTGTTATTTGCGTGACGTTCAATACCCTTTTGTTTTGTTTTGTGTGACATACCTTCGAATTGTCGGCATTATGTTTCATTCGGCCACGAGACAGGTGTTAGTCGCAAGCATAACCAGATCGAAGGATTATCTAAATTGTAGAATAATAGAACAGGGGAAGAGGTATGTCATCCTATTTATTCTTGTATTTATAAACCGAAACGCGTCTAATCAAAGGTAGTTTTGTTTCGCTTTAGATATTTGTGTTGTTTTGATTTATCTATGTGCACGCCCCGCGTGTTCGAGTTCAGGACATTTCGATTAGCGTTTATTGTATGGTAATGGGCTATTTTAATTTATTGTATTTCAGTTTTCACGAGCTTTCCAGTGATTAATAAACCAGTTGAGACTGATAGACGCTTGGAGGTTCCGTTAATATAAGACATTTCCCCGACGCGGCGTTGTTCAAGTTTGATTTGATTTATGCCAGCGTCAGCCCCATTACAGTCTGTCTGCGACTCATTTCGCTTTTCCGATGCATATTGTTCGATCCTCTTTTCCTGATGCAAATCAAAACTAACTAACATTATAAATACGGAAAACAGTTTGTATACTTACAATTTGCTAACAAGAGCAGATTTTTCTCAAAACAGGCAAAAGACAGATCGACCTACTTCCCAAGGAAATGTACTCTGTGGCGCCAGCAAAAAACTCCGTGGATGATGCTGTTGATCCTGCGAAGAGAACAAGAGCCATGAATATCAGCACAACATTAAAACATTGGTAAGGGACTGGTGATTATTACTGCCGGATGGGAAGGGGGTTAAATTTACCTGATTCCCCCATAAGGCTTTGTGACACTCCTCGCTGGCTGTTAAATGGCAGTGTATTTTCTTTAGTCCCCTTTATACTGTGTTTGCAACCACTGATCCCCTTTCCGTACCCATTGCAAACATTATGATCCTCCCAATAATACTCCTCTCCTCCCCCAGGTGATAGAGGGGTGGAGGTTCCTGGTCCCTAAAGGAGTACACTTACTACCGTATTCCCAAAAACCTGGGAATGTTAGCTGGAATAACAAGCACTCTATTACAGTACTGTGACTGTTCCCTGATGAAATGGTAACTGCAGAGTAGGAAAAAATCCTGCTCATGGAAGCTTACTTGTGGGAGTCTTATGTGTTGTCAGTGGTCAGGCACCATTTAAGGTCTAAGACTAAAGTTACAATGTTATGTATCTGACACAGACAAACCAGGTGCACCCTTTGAAATCCATTCAACCTCTCTCAACTATTGAGCTGAATTCTGAAAAATAAGACAGGAAATCAATTCCAATAGTTGTATTTTGTATCCTACATAAGATTCATTCTTGATCTTCATATACCATCTATGATACAACTGATTGGTAACAATCAGAATCCTCTCTTTCCCCTGTTTCTGCACAAGTTATGAGAATACATAGTACTACAATAACTTGTTTTAATAACCTAAATCATCTTCCTTTCACAAATCAGTCTTTAATAAAAGGAAACACTCTAGTCTAATAACTTTAACAACCCTTAGTTATAGAGACACACTTCTAGTTTCACATTCAGATAATCAAGACTCAATATTCTAACTTAACCTTGAACAGTGAAGAGGAAGTGATATTTTGATATTGGGAGTGAAAGGGTTAATGCAATCAAAGTGTTTAATTGAATAAGATAATCAAGACTCAATATTCCAACTTAACCTTGAACAGTGAAGAGGAAGTGATTTTTTTATATTGGGAGTGAAAGGGTTAAGGCAATCCAAGAATTTAATTAAATAAGTATTTTAAATGGAATATAAGGTATCCCTCTCCAAGATTTTAATACAAATAATATTAAAGAATAAATAGGGAAAAACTGAAATTATTGCTTTTCGAAGGTTTTCATGTGTTAGAAATGCTAGTGTAAAATACTCCTTTTTCACTTGTACTGTTTTCCTGTTTCCTAATGATGCACCTGCCATCCTTAAACCTTTTACATCTGTACATTGGTGTTCATATTCTTCACACTGTTCTCTGTATATTTCCTATGGTAATGACAAGGAGAATTTGTGTGGCAATCATAAACTTCTTGAATTGGTGATCATTTCCTTAATTTCCATGACCTTTATTTGTTGGAGTTGATATTGTAAGGAGAAATTAGATGCTAATCACTCTTAGGTGTCAAAGGATTAAACATAAGTTTTAGCAATTACATAAACTGCAATGAACAAATTAATATGCAGACAGCAGACAAAACCTGTCACAACACAAAGTTAACAAATTTACAATTAAAAACATCTTTTGATTAAAATTTGTTTCACCCTTAAAATGCCTTGTTACCTAAAACTTCCAGTTAAAATACACTAATTGGTTGTTTCCTTCTCCTGTACCATTTCCACTCCCGGAATTTGATGCTTGAAGTTTTGAATGAATCCCACAGTTCAGACAACATCACCAAACTTCAAGCAGGAAAAAATAAGGCAAGGAAATCAAGACTAAACACTTTAAAAACTAATTGTTTCAATGAAAACCGTGTCTCTTAGGTTGTTAACTCTCCAAACCTCAAGAGGGATCATCTTTGATTCCTCCTTATCATCATGAGGATAAAGGAAATGATTGCCAACCTAAGAAGTTTTGATTGTTAGATGAATTCTCCTTATCAATACCAAAGGAATGTAAAGAGAAGAGTATGGAGAGTATAGATACTGATGTTAGGGTGTAAAGGGTCAATGGACGCTAATTAATGGTTGTTAAGTTGTAATCTTGCTTATGATTTCGTGTACGCCATTTCCTCGGTACTATTATCCTCCACATGCATAATTTTGTCGCAGGGTATGTGTTTTACATTGTTTTAGGCAGCACTTAATAAGCCTCACTCCGACTCTGAGTGTAGAATACAGCAGCTAACGTATTGATTTTGTACAGAGTATTTGAAGCACTGATAACAGTGGAAGCGATATCCACAGTAGAACAATACTTTTTTGGACAAAGAAAACTCAATAAAATAGGAGTTGAAAATTTGATACTAAATGAAAAAGCTATACTTGAGATGTTGATAAATGTTCAAGAACTTGTCTGTTGTGCCTTATTATTTTCGGTCAGCGGTACAATGATGGTCCTACGCTGTGCATTCCTCTACAAGGGTAGGTTTTGACTAAGATCGCTTTTGCGTTGATAGCCAGCATGTCTGCAAAATTCTTGATTATTGGCAGCTCTTTTTTCCTCATCCTGCTGAACCTTGTCTCAGCTTATGTCTTGTTCTTTCTTCGACCTCAGCCTCCCGTTTCCTGCAATTCACACTTCCAATCTGGCAGAACAACTTTGTCGTTCGCAAGCGTTCCGAAAGTGGTTTGCCAACTCTCTCCGCCACCGTTTGCAAATGGAGATGATTATCGTCCTTCGCTGGAACCGTTTCTGCAAGAATCGAAAGCTGATGCGGACCAAGATCTTCGTTTGAGTGGCTTAGCAGTGGTTTCCAAACTGACCAATGTACGTCAACCTCTAGTTGATGTAAGCAAGTCAAGAATACACGTCGACAAAATCGCTCTCGTCACGGTTAAGAATCATACAGCGGCATTTTCGTGTGGAGATCTAGCACTTAATGCACAGAACGCTGGATACTCTGTGGTGACATATTTTGGCCACGGATATTGTGGACCAGATGGAAATGTATCAAAACCTCATACGCAAGAGGAGATATTGATTCCCATTGTGTTTGTTAGCCGATGTATCAATTGCACCAGTTCACACTCTTTCTCCTGGTTAAATAACTATGATTTTCTTACAGCTACAGACAAAACATTTGTAAATATCATAGAAACTCAACAAGGGTCTAATGAGCTCAGCAAGATGAACGAATACCGAGTCAGACTTTACTACTGGTTTCTTTTGGGTCCAATTATCACGCTCGAATGGCTCAGACGAAAGAAGAAACTCTGTTGTGTGACGATATCACATCAAGTCGATGAAGAATCTGCAGCAGGAAACGAGGAAAATGCGCGGCTAGTCCCAAGAGTTGACGAGGATCAGGAACAGAACATACAAGACATCACCGGCGAGGAAATTGAAAGTGAGTTACAACCTCTAATCAATACAATATACACAGACACTGATATAACAACATTTGACCACATGGGCAGAATTATAGTTTGTGTGACAAGGCTATTTGGAAGAAGCATCCGCTACCTCACAGTTGGTCTTGGTTACGTGCTGGTAGCACTCCCTGTAGGTATATCAAGTGGGGGATTATCTTTTTTCCGATTTGATAGTGGAGTATCTGTTTCTTTCTCAGGTATTCTCCCTTTATGGTGGCCATCAATTCAAATCTTTTGTTTTTTCATGTACAGTAGGTTTAATCGTGCGAGCGCTTGGACCGTTTTGACAAACGTTTCAAAGTTGATTCGAAGTCACTGGTTTTCATCCAACATGTATTTGCTCGTTTTGTGCTTCGTTGTACCGTATTGTTCTCTCAGCCAAAGGCTATTCTCTGACAGGTTTACGTTTAGCACGTTTTTATATTTAACGGTTTACAATGTAACGTGCACAGTTTGCAATTTTCTTTTTATTATCATCCTCAACAAACACAAAGTTGTCACAAGGTATGTGTTCTACATCAGTGTGTGTATGATCTGTGCTTATGTTGAAAGTGACATAGTAGCTGTGTTTTACTTCATTCTCAATTCGCAAGGCTCCCTGAATAACGTAAAACTCACTGCTCTTCGCACCGTAGCACTTGGCCTCACTTTGACTCTGAGTTTCAGTTCTTCAATGCACATAATCCGTAAAATTATGAAGCCACAGGAGTCTGTGTTTGAGGGACTGTCAGAGAGGTGAATTGTCACGTTTACCATCCTCCTTCAAGATCTGGTTTTAAAATTAAATGTGCGTCACAACCGAGGTGCAACAACTACGGGATTTGATAGTAAGCTAGTCAAAAGTTTGGGTCTAATTATCCAGAAAAATGAAATGTTTGGAAAAGCTTGTCATCAGGTAATACAGCCTTCTGGTAATACGACGGCTGATTTTGTAAATTTCTGTTTCTAATTTTAAGCTGTGTTCCATACTCAGTTTCGAAATAGTTTTGACAGTAAACAACAAATTAAATTACTCTAGAGTAGTACGAGATTCGTGGGTAAAATATAAGTTCATTTTTTAATTGCCGTTGTTCACGGCGTCGCCGTCGACGCTTCTTAAAATCTCTACTGTTTGAGAAGCTGTCTTCATGATGCAACTTAGGGATTTTTTAAATTTAGTAGTAGGTGACAGCACCTTTCAGATTCTTTATGATTTTACTGAAATGTGAAAATGATAATTGAGAAAAATAACACATTTATAAACTTATTGATGAGTAGGTTTCCCTAGGGGAAGATGCTCTATGTGAGACCAGTTGCAATGTGACATGTAACAACACAACATAAGTATTTCTCATATGTTAACTTTCGATGGAAATCTTAACAATGCACCGAAATATCACATTTTTTTAAAAGATTGACGTCATCAAATGATTATATCACAACATGGAAAACCAATACGTACTGATCGAGTCCTTTAGTTAAAACGTTTCCTGAAATAGAAATAGAACGTTGTTCTTCATCAATAATCAAAAATGTTGACTTTGTAGGTTTTTCCTATGAAGTTGAAAACATTATAGGAATATTGTGTGTTGGAATCGCTAGAAATGGTGCTTAAGACAAGACTGTGTCTCATAATAATTTTATTTTTCTTTATTCGCATCGTGATATTTTAAATTGTGTGAGTGTTTTATATGATAGCAATGCTTACCAACTTAATAACTGGTATAGGTAATTTTGGTGGAATTGACGTTGGATACGTAAACTTGGTATTATATAGTAGCCATGTTTGGGTTTTTCGTCATTTTACTGAATTGTGAATACGAAAACTGTGAAAATTACACATTTTTAAAGCTATACAGAAGTAGCTTTCATAGAAAATGCTGCAAGACCAGTCGCAGTGTGACAAAAGTATTCTATACAACAACCTTTTTCTTTCTCAGTTTGACTTTGAATTGTTAGCTTTTGATTTTAAGTCCTAATAATTTAGCGATATGTCATTTATTTCAAGTAATGATTACATTTCAACTTCAATATTGTGTGTTGGAATCGTTAGAAATGGTGTTTTTATATGATAGCAATGCTCACCATCTAAATAATTGGTATAGGTAATTTTGGTAGGATATTCATAGGATATGTAAACTTGGTATCATATGGTAGCCCTGTATGGATTTTTCATCATTTCACTCCATTTTGAATATGAAAACCGTGAAAATTACACATTACAAAGTTATGCAGAAGTAGCAAAATGCTGCCAAACCAGTCGAAATGTGACAGTAATATCCTATATAGTAACCTTTTTTCCTCAGTTTGACTTAGAATTGTTAGCTTTTGACTATAAGTCCATATAATTCAGCGAAATGTCATTTATATTTATGACTGATGTTAAGTAATTGTTTTATTACAATTAAGTGCTTACTGATTAGGCTCTTTCAGTCAAAAAATGTACCTTTGTTTATTTTGACGTAATTAAAAGGTGTGTGCTCCACTGTCTGTTCTGATACAATTTATTGCACTCCCACCCTTACTGAGTTTTGTTTATGTCTTCAGTCGACGTGAAACATAAAGTGCCAACCCATTTACCATTTCAAGTTTCCAGTCTTTGATATAATGGCACTTAATAAGTTTACACGAACTATTTTCTGCTGATATAATTCTGCAAGAGTAGGCGTAATTGTGGCTTTGAGGACATGTGACTAACAACCGAATAAAACTTTTTTATTAAAACTGACGTGCTAGTTAAAAAGGTTGAAAACATGTTTTGACTGAGAGAAGGTGGAAAAAGGAATTCGAAAGAGAGAATTCGGGAGAACTACTTCAAAATGCTCTCTGATAACAAACATCTCTTGAACACCATGTTGATATTTTCCAGTTGAGCAGTCGTGTAGATAATAATAAAACATCGGATGATCCAAATTTCAAGAGCTGTTTTTATAATACCGCACCCAGAATCGTAGCCTTTAAATACTCAAGGGCCTTTGAAGACTCAAAAAATATTTAACAGTTTTAATTCAGCTTCAATACTTATATTCTACTTAGAGTCAGATAATGGAAATAAAGTGTCACGCATTCTGTTAGCACAGAAAAGCAAGGAGCGACTTTGTACACATGTCGAGAAATTGTTTTGTGACAATTAGCTGCTTCTGCTCTCCATGTTAACCACCTCCCAATATAGTTGGAAAACCAGCGATTTCTAGTTGTAATATAGGAGGTATGCTCCTAAAGAAACTGTAGTGCTGAGTCGGTGGAAAGGTATAACAGGGTAATTTAGCATTATCTAATTTAGTATTAAATGTTGCTGAGTGCTGTTGCGGAGATGACTCTGGGGAACAAAGTACTTATTCCATTCGTGTTCGTATTGCTTAGGAGCTAGTGTTTTCTTGGATGGTCAGATCGAAAAAAGCTTGCCTTTATCGATGATTCATATCTTGAGAAGGCAGACTTAACTTAGCTTTCCGAAAGATCGAATGAACTGAGCAAAATGGGTTTGTACTTCAAGAGCCCACACTTAACTACATCTCTGGCAAAACTCTCGTCATTTTGAACAATGATATATTTTCAATGCCGCGTACGGTTCTGGGAGGTTCGAAACCGATAAGATTCCACGCTCTGATTATGGATACAAGTATTTGAAAGGTAGGATTGAATTTAACTTTCGAATCATGTATGAAGCATTTCTATCTGCTTTGTTCGGTCAAATGACCTAAATTGAGACAGTGTAGTTTATAAATATTTACGGTAAGAGGTCATTTATTTAAAAAACTTAAAAGATCGCAAGAATATATGATTGATAATATCTCAACGTTTCTTGCCAATACCTTTATGTCTAAGAGTAATATTTCGTCCTAAAGAATAGAGGATGTAAATATTTTGACTGGCCGCAGAGTACTGAATCTTAATTCTGAACGATTACTAGCGATCACTTGAGTAAAGATCTGTATAACTGACCTCACGCAGTCACGAACACTTTAGGTTGTCTGTCTGAGATTTATTTCGCTTTTCCGATGCATATTTTAAATGCTGACGAATCTTTTCCTGATGCAAATCAAAATTAGCTAGCTAACTAATTGGCTATTAATACGGGAGAACTGTCCGTATGCTTTCAATTTGCTACAAGAGCAGATTTTTTTCAAAACAAGGAAAAGACAGATTGACCAACTTCCCGAGAAAATGTACTCTATGTTGCTAGCAAAAAACTCCCTGGATGATGCTGTTGATCCTGCGAAGACAAAAGAGCCATGAATATCAGCACAACATTAAAACATTGGTAAGGGACCGGTGATTATTACCGCTGGATGAGGAGGGGGTTAAATCTACCAGATCCCCCCATAAGGCTTTTTCGGTTTTCCTCAGTGGCTGTTAAATGGCAGTTTATTTTCTACAGTCCCCTTTGACCACTGATCCCTTTTCCTTTCCCATTGCAAACATTGATAATAACCCCCGATAATACTCCCGATAATACTCCCGATAATACCCCCGATAATACCCCCGATAATACCCCCCGATAATACCCCCCGATAATACCCCCCGATAATACCCCCCGATAATACCCCCCAATAATACCCCCCGATAATACCCCTTCCCCCAGGAAATATAGAGGGGGGGGGGATTGGAGGTTATTGGTCCCTAAAGGAGTACACTTACTATTTTCAAAAACCTTAGGATGTCAGCCGGGATAACAAGCATTCTATTACAGTACTGTGACTGTTCCCTTATTAAATAGTAACTGCAGAGTAGGAAAAAAACTCCCGCTCATGGGAAGCTTACTTGAGGGAGTCTCATGTGTTGTCAGTTGTTTCTTTATTGGTACTATTAAAGGTTACAGACTAAAGTTACATTGTTATGTATCTGACACAGACAAATCAGGTGCACCCTTTGAAATCCATTCGACCTCCTTAACTAAAGAGCTGAATTCTGAAAAATAAAACAGGAAATCAATTCCAATAGCTGTATTTTGTATCCTACAAAAGATTTATTCCTGATCTGCATATACCGTCCATGATATATTTGATAGGTAACAATCAGAATCCTCTCTTTCCCCTGTTTCTGCACAAGTTATGAGAATACATGGTACTACGATAACTCGTTTTAATAACCTAAATGGTGTTTCTTTCACAAAGCAGTCGTTAAAAAAAGGAAACACTATAGTTTATAAACCCCTACCAGTAACTTTAACGCCTCTTAGCTACAGAGACACACTTCTAGTTTCACATTCAAATAATTCGGACTCGATATTCAAACTTCACCTCAAACAGTGAACAGGAAGTGATATTTTGATATTGGGAGTGAAAGGGTTAATACAATCAAAGTGTTCACATAATATAACTTCATCATTTTCCTCCTTAATTGGTATGTAAATCTCAGAACTGGCTATAATTGATGAAACTTATTTACATTGACTGAAAACTATAAAAACTACTACACTGAATTTATATTTGGGTTTTTTCTTTTAAACTAAGGTGTTTTGCGTAGCTAAGAGTAAACTTAACCCTTTAACTCTCAAGATCTGAATGTAATTCTCCCCTCTGGCTGCTACAAATTTCCTTGTAAATTGGTCAACAGAATTTGATGTCTGATCAAGATAACGACTTTAACCAGATACGTTTATGTATTCTCATTACCTGTTTGCTGGATAATGTATTGATATTATGGGGAGAAGTTACATGTGAAGCTCTTCTGAGAGTTAAAGGGATAATGTAAAAATAACAGAATGTGAGGGAATTTAATTCATAAGTATTTTAAAAGGTATATGATATCATTCTCAAGGATTTAAGAACAAATAATTTTGGGGAATTAATAGGGCAAAACTGAAATTATTGATTTTTGAAGTTTTTTTATGTCTTAGAAATGCTAGTGTAAAATACTCCTTTTTCCCTTGTGTTCTTTTCCTGTTTCCTAATGATGCACCTGCCATCCTTAAACCTTTTACATTGGTATTCATATTCTCCACACTGTTCTCTGTATATTTCATATGGTAATGACAAGGAGAATTTGTGTGGCAATCAGAGGCTTCCTAAGTCGTTTCCTTCATTTCATCTTCTTTATTTGTTGAAGTTGATACTGTGAGGAGAAATTAGTTGCTAGTCACTCTTAGGTGTCAAAGGATTAAACATGAGTATTGGCAATTACATAAACTGCAGTCAATAGAATTAACAAACTAGTGTGCAGACAACAGACAAAACCTGTCAGAACACAAAGTTAACACATGTACAGTTAAATACATCTTTCGCTTAAAATTTGTTTCACCCTTAAAATGCCTTCTTACCTAAAACTTCTAGTTAAAATACACTAATTGGTTGTTTCCTTCTCCTGTACCATTTCCTCTCCCTGGATTTAATGCTTGAAGTTTTTGAATGAATCCAACAGTTCAGACAACATTACCAAACTCCAAGCAGGAAAAAATAAGGCAAGGAAATCAAGATTAAGGACATTAAAGAGGAATCGTCTCAATAAAAACCGTGTCTCTCAGGTTGTTAACTCTCCAAGCCTCAAGAGGAACCATCTTTGATTCCTCCTTACAGTGATACTGCTTGCTCATTAATTAAGATCATGAGAATAAAGGCAACGATTGTCAACCTAGGAAGTTTTGATGTTAAATTAATTCTCCTCATCAATACCAAAGGGAATGTAAAGAGAAGAGTATGGAGAGTATAGATACTGATGTTAGGGTGTAAAGGGTCAATGGACTCTAATTAATGGTTGATAATTTATCATCTTGCTTATGATTTCGAGTACGCCATTTCCTCGGTACCGTTATCCTCAACAAGCATAATTTTGTCGCAGAGTATGTGTTTTACGTTGTTTTGAGGCAGCACTCTATAAGCCTCATTCTAACTCTGAGTTTAGATTACAGCAGTTGAACGAAATTGTGTGCGTGCCCCTTTATATTACGAGAAATCTTGGCATTTCCGGAATTTTTTGTTGTTCAATGACATCTGTGTCACAGAATTATTCGCCCTTGTTAAGCGATTATTTCCCGAGTTAGCACCCAACACTTGTGTCCAAATACAGACGGCGAATAAATAGTGGGTTACAAATTAAGCATTGGGTTAAACATTAATCGCATCTTTTTTTTCAACTTGATCATTTCAAATCTATTGACTTGACCTACTCAATTCACTAAAGCGGTTGATAAGTATTGGCCACATTCGGAAATACTGAGGGTCTCGAAAAGTTCCCTTTCTGTCGATCCCTAAAGAAAAGACTCAAAATTTCAATTTCTATACATATTTGTAACCAGTTCAATCAATAATAAAAACACGGGATAAACGTTTACACTGATTTACCAAGATTTCTGTTATGATCACCCCGAACATCAGTTTCGCACTTATTATGGTTTCGTAACGTCTTTCGTTTGCATTTAACATCAAGCCAGTCAAGTTATCATCTTCTGACCCGTGAAGTGTGAGGTAAAAGGTTACCACAATAGCCTAAAACAGTTTCCAATCTTCATCTTTCTCAGAGGTAGAATATCGACACGAACCATATTTACTTGCTCTGGTTTCTGTGATTGTTGCTACAGTTGGGGTTTTAGTACAAATGACACACTAACTACAGCACAAGAACGGATTGCTAGTTTATTGCTGTTACATGTTGGCTTTAATTTATATCAGTCTGCAGTGATTCTTAGTTCTCCGATTTAGTGCAAGTCATAAGTGTCTGGTTATATAATTCTAGATGAAAGAAGTAATGATCAGGCCATGGTTACCATTTCAGTGGCTTCATTTCCAATTTGCTGCCTAGCACGAGTCAACACTAGTTTCAGAGACTTCCTGTAGTATGGCAGTCTCCAAGCGTAAACGAATGCGTCAGAAGCTACCTTAATAAATAACATTTCGTCTGCAATTGTAATGGCAGCGGAGAGATGAAGCGTGTCTTGTGGTGTCTCCAGTTCTGTGTAAAACCAGAAATTAAGTGTAATGATATGAGCAAGTGTGCAAGCTATTAGTATTGCTGATAGAAGCAAAGTTGCCACCGTAAGTTGTCTCAAGCCTTCATCGTCTTCATTTTGGCGAGATTCTTTGGCAAATCGGCGAAGTGACCTCAGAAGTATAGCAGAACCAACGAAAAGCAGGATTGTTATGACTGTGGCATGGAAATGGAGATTTATCTGAAGGAGGCTTCTTCGGGAGACTCCGATGAATTGCAGAAGAGTGAAACCTGTGAAGTACAGCGTCGAGATACCAACAAATACAAGGATCCTGCGCGTTGTAATGGCCGAGCGGTAACGTTGTGGGTGAGTTATGGCAAGGAACTGTGTCCAAATGAGAGCGAGAACGAGCAAGAATGACAAGTTGAGGCCTACGGTGGAAATAGAACTTCCAGTTCTTAGCAGGCTTTCGTATGATCGGCCTGGATACAGTGACCATTTCAAATAACTTGCCAGGCGGTAAGCAACGAAGAGAGGCTCGATAACAAGACCGGTTGTGAAATCAACACAGCCTAAAGCGATGATGAGATACGAAGCTGGTGTACGGAAACATTTGAGAGGATCTTTGTAAATAGTCAGTAATAACAGGAGGTTACTAATGACTGTTATCGGCGACAGAATCACCAGGGAGATCCCTGTGGCGAGCTGGGTGAACAGATAAAACCTTACATCGATCGAAGGAGAATTTGATGTTGTGCTGATATTCATGGCTCTTGATGTCTTCACAGGATCAACACTGAGCGTCTTCCAAGGAAATCTTTTAAGCTGACGCCTGCATAAGCTGCATTTCTTTGGTATGTTGGTCGATCTGTCGAGTTTTAAAACAATTGTGCTCTTTTTAACTCGCAAATTGTAAGCTTACGTAAAGAACTTCTGTACCTGTAATGTGAGCTATTTTTGAATTGCATCGGGAAAAGCAGATGGACCGGAAGACGGCAGAACTTAAAATATGCATCGAAAAAGCGATATGAACCGCAGACAGACAACATAAAGTGTTCGTGACTGCGTGACGTCAATTATTTGAATCTTTCCATACTCTGAGGGCAGAGTTTATTTTACTCTAACACAAAAAGAAAATTAGATATTCTTGAGGTGTTTTATTTTAATCTAATGAATACGATTGCAAATGAATAAATCGCAGTGCAATAGATCAGAAGACGGCAGCATTTAAAATATGCATCGGAAAAGCGAAATGAACCGCAGACACACAAAATTAAGTGTTAATGACTGCGTGACGTCAGTTATATAGATCTTTATTCGATCGTTCTTGAATAAGATTCCGTATTTTTAGGGCAGCGGATACAATTATTTAAAAGATAGGATCGAATTTAACTTTCAAATCATTATAAAGCTTTTTCATCTGTTTTGTTCGTGACTGACCTGTAAGCTAGCTTTATACAGCTATATGTATGTTTGTATGTAAACAACCCAAATTGAGACAGTGTAGTTTATAAATATTTTAAGAGGTCATTTATTTAAGTACTTAAACCACCGCAAGAATATGTCATGTCAAAATCTTTATGTCTAAGAGTAGCATCTCGTCCTAAAGAATAGGGGATGTAAATATTTTGACCGGCCGCGGAGTACGGAACATTAACTTTGAACGATTCCCGGGCGATTGAATGAAGACCTGTATAACTGACGTCACGCAGTCACGAACACCTTAGGTTGTCTGTGTAACGAAGGCCATTTTTATTTGTTATTTGCGTGACGTTCAATACCCTTTTGTTTTGTTTTGTGTGACATACCTTCGAATTGTCGGCATTATGTTTCATTCGGCCACGAGACAGGTGTTAGTCGCAAGCATAACCAGATCGAAGGATTATCTAAATTGTAGAATAATAGAACAGGGGAAGAGGTATGTCATCCTATTTATTCTTGTATTTATAAACCGAAACGCGTCTAATCAAAGGTAGTTTTGTTTCGCTTTAGATATTTGTGTTGTTTTGATTTATCTATGTGCACGCCCCGCGTGTTCGAGTTCAGGACATTTCGATTAGCGTTTATTGTATGGTAATGGGCTATTTTAATTTATTGTATTTCAGTTTTCACGAGCTTTCCAGTGATTAATAAACCAGTTGAGACTGATAGACGCTTGGAGGTTCCGTTAATATAAGACATTTCCCCGACGCGGCGTTGTTCAAGTTTGATTTGATTTATGTCAGCGTCAGCCCCATTACAGTCTGTCTGCGACTCATTTCGCTTTTCCGATGCATATTGTTCGATCCTCTTTTCCTGATGCAAATCAAAACTAACTAACATTATTAATACGGAAAACAGTTTGTATACTTACAATTTGCTAACAAGAGCAGATTTTTCTCAAAACAGGCAAAAGACAGATCGACCTACTTCCCAAGGAAATGTACTCTGTGGCGCCAGCAAAAAACTCCGTGGATGATGCTGTTGATCCTGCGAAGAGAACAAGAGCCATGAATATCAGCACAACATTAAAACATTGGTAAGGGACTGTTGATTATTACTGCCGGATGGGAAGGGGGTTAAATTTACCTGATTCCCCCATAAGGCTTTGTGACACTCCTCACTGGCTGTTAAATGGCAGTGTATTTTCTTTAGTCCCCTTTATACTGTGTTTGCAACCACTGATCCCCTTTCCGTTCCCATTGCAAACATTGTGATCCCCCCAATAATACTCCTCTCCTCCCCCAGGCGATAGAGGGGTGGAGGTTCCTGGTCCCTAGAGGAGTACACTTACTACCGTATTCCCAAAAACCTGGGAATGTCAGCTGGAATAACAAGCACTCTATTACAGTACTGTGACTGTTCCCTTATGAAATGGTAACTGCAGAGTAGGAAAAAAATCCTGCTCATGGAAGCTTACTTGTGGGAGTCTTATGTGTTGTCAGTGGTCAGGCACCATTTAAGGTCTAAGACTAAAGTTACAATGTTATGTATCTGACACAGACAAATCAGGTGCACCCTTTGAAATCCATTCAACCTTTCTCAACTATTGAGCTGAATTCTGAAAAATAAGACAGGAAATCAATTCCAATAGTTGTATTTTGTATCCTACATAAGATTCATTCTTGATCTTCATATACCATCTATGATACAACTGATTGGTAACAATCAGAATCCTCTCTTTCCTCTGTTTCTGCACAAGTTATGAGAATACAGAGTACTACAATAACCTGTTTTAATAACCTAAATTGGCATCCTTTCACAAATCAGTCTTTAATAAAAGGAAACACTCTAGTCTAATAACTTTAACAACCCTTAGTTACAGAGACACACTTCTAGTTTCACATTCAGATAATCAAGACTCAATATTCCAACTTAACCTTGAACAGTGAAGAGGAAGTGATATTTTGATATTGGGAGTGAAAGGGTTAATGCAATCAAAGTGTTTAATTGAATAAGATAATCAAGACTCAATATTCCAATTTAACCTTGAACAGTGAAGAGGAAGCGATTTTTTTATATTGGGAGTGAAAGGGTTAAGGCAATCCAAGAATTTAATTAAATAAGTATTTTAAATGGAATATAAGGTATCCCTCTCCAAGATTTTAATACAAATAATATTAAAGAATAAATAGGGAAAAACTGAAATTATTGCTTTTCGAAGGTTTTCATGTGTTAGAAATGCTAGTGTAAAATACTCCTTTTTCACTTGTATTGTTTTCCTGTTTCCTAATGATGCACTTGCCATCTTTTAACCTTTTACATCTGTACATTGGTCCTATGGTGATGACAAGGAGAATTTGTGTGGCAATCATAAACTTCTTGAATTGGTGATCATTTCCTTAATTTTCATCACCTTTATTTGTTGAAGTTGATACTGTAAGGAGAAATTAGATGCTAATCACTCATTTACCTTACGGTGGTACTGCTGAGTCATTAATTAAGATCATGAGAACAAAGGCAACGATTGTCAACCTAAGAAGTTTTGATTGTTAAATGAATTCTCTTCATCAATACCAAAGGGAATGTTAAGAGAAGAGTATGGAGGATATGGATTCTGATGTTAGGGTGTAAAGGGTCAATAGACTCTAATTAATAGTTGCTAATTTATCATCTTGCTTATGATTTCGAGTACGCCATTTCCTCGGTACTGTTATCCTCAACAAGCATAATTTTGTCGCAGAGTATGTGCTTTACGTTGTTTTAAGGCAGCACTCTATAAGCCTCATTCTAACTCTGAGTTTAGATTACAGCAGTTGAGGTATTGTTTTTGTAAACGGCATTCGAAGCGCTGATTACAGTAGAAGCGATGTCCACAGTAGTACAAGACTTGTTTGACTTGATCTGACTCCGTTCACATTTGATACTAAATGAAAAAGCTATAATTGAGATGTTGATAAATGTTCAAGAACTTGTCTGTTGTGATTTTTGGTCAGCGGTACAATGATAGTCCTCCGCTGTGTATCCTTCTAGAAGGGCAGGTTTTGAATAATATCGCTTTTGCATTGATAGTCAGCATGTCTGGAAAATGCTTGGTTATTGGCGGATCGTTTTTCTTCATTCTGCTGACCCTCGTCTTGGTTTTTTTTCCTTTGTTCAATTTGACCCTGTCAATTTGTGCACTTCATACCTCCCTAATAGCAAAATAACTTTGTCGTCCGCAAGCGTCCCGAAAGAGGTTTGCCGTCTCTCTACGCCACGGCTTGCAAATGGAGATGAATATCGTCCTTCGCTGGAATCGTTTCTGCAAGCATCGAAAACTGATGCGGACCAAGATCCTCGCTTGAGTGGCTTAGCAGTGGTTTCCAAACTGGCCAATGCACGTCAACCTCTAGTTGGTGTAAGCAAGTCAAGAATACATGTCGACAAAATCGCTCTCGTCACGCTTAAGGATGATACAGCGACATTTTCGTGTGGAGATCTAGCACTTGATGCACAGAACGCTGGATACTCTGTGGTGACATATTTTGGCGACGGATATTGTGGACCAGATAGAAATGTAACAAAACCTCACACGCAAGAGGAGGTATTGATTCCTATTGTATTCGTTCAGATTTGTGTCAAGTACACCACTTCACACTCTTTCCAAGTTATTAATGACTCTGATTTTCTTAAAGCCGCAGACAAAGCAGTTGAAAATATCATAGAAACTGAACAAGGGTCTGATGAGCTCTGTCAGATGGCAGAATACCTAAAGAGACTTTACTACTGGTTTCTATTGGGTCCAATTATCACGCTGGAATGGCTCAGACGAAAGAAGAAACTCTGTTGTGTGACGATATCACAACAAGTCCATGACGAATCTGCAGCTGGCAACGAGGAAAATGCGCGGTTAGGGACAAGAGTTGAGGAGGGTCAGGAACAGAGCATACAAGACATCACCGGTGAGGAAATTGAAAGTGAGTCACAACCTCTTATCATAACAATAGACACAGACACTGATGTAACATTTGACCAATGGGCAGAATTATGGTTTGTGTGGCAAGAAGATTTGGAAGAAGCATCCGCTACCTCGTAGTTGGTCTTGGTTACGTACTTCTCACCCTGGCAGAGCTCCCTGTATGTATATCAAGTGGGGGATGGTCTTTTTTCCGCTTTGATGAACAAGAAAGTGTCACGCTAGATAATGTTTGTAACGTACTTGTACCCAACAAGGCTAACGCTTTATTATATTCAGGACGTCGGATTTCATATATTCTCGCCGTCTGGTGGCCATTGTTTCAAATCTTTTGTTTTTTCAAGTACAGTAGGTTTAGTTGTGTGAGCACTTGGACCGTTTTGACAAACGGTTCAAAGTTGATTCGAAGTGACTGGTTTTCATCCAACATATATTTGCTCGTTTTAGGCCCAATCATACCATTCTGTTCCATCAGCGCCTACCCTCAGCAGTTTTTCTATTTTATGGCTCATCTTCAACAAACACAAAGTTGTCACAAGGTATGTGTTCTACATCAGTGTGTGTATGATCTGTGCCTATGTTGAAAGTGACGTAGAATCTGTGTTTTATTTCACCCTCAATCATCAAGGCTCCCTGAACAACTTAAAACTCACTGCTCTTCGCACTGCAGCACTTGGCCTCACTTTGACCCTGAGTTTCAGTTCTTCAATGCACATAATCCGCAAACTTATGAAGCCACAGGAGTCCTTGTTTGAGGGACTGGTAGAGAAATGAATTGTCACGTTTACCATCTTAAACGTGCGTCACAAAAAGGTGCAACAATTACGAGATTTGACAGTAAGGTTGTCAAAAGTTTGGGTCTAATTTTTTTTCAGAAAATGAAATGTTTGGAAAGGCCTGCCATCGGGTAATGCAGCCTTCTTCTTACAGACTTTTGTTTAGAGAAAGTGTAAAATAATCTCATTGTTTCTTTACTGCCGATTGTACATTGGATCTTGATATGAAATGATCAGAACAGGAAAAAACAGAATGAAAAAGGTTGGGTCGAAAAGTTTTTAGTTCGAGTAAAAGTCGATAAAAGTCGTGTGCGGTAAAAGGTTACCACAATAGCCTAAAACAGTTTCCAATCCTCATCTTTCTCAGAGGTAGAATATCGACATGAACCGTATTTACTTGCTCTGGTTTCTGTAATTGTTTCTACAGTTGGGGCTTTAGTACAACTGACACATTAACTAGAGCAAAAGAACGGATTGCTAGTTTCTCGCTGTTACAGGCTAGCTTTAATTTATATCAGTCTGCAATGATTCTTAGTTCTCCGATTTAGTGCAAGCCATAATAAGTGTCTGGTAATATAACTATGGCTAAAATAAGTAATGATCAGGCCATGGTTACCATTTCAGTGGCTTCATTTCCAGTTTGCTGCCTAGCACGAGTCAACACTAGTTTCAGAGACTTCCTGTAGTATGGCAGTCTCCAAGCGTAAACGAATGCGTCAGAAGCTACCTTAATAAATAACATTTCGTCTGCAATTGTAATGGTAGCGGAGAGATGAAGCGTGTCTTGTGGCGTCTCCAGTTCTGTGTAAAACCAGATATTAAGTGTTATGATATGAGCAAGTGTGCAAGCTATTAGTATTGCTGATAAAAGCAAAGTTGCCACCGTAAGTTGTCTCAAGCCTTCATCGTCTTCATTTTGGCGAGATTCTTTGGCAAATCGGCGAAGTGACCTCAGAAGTATAGCAGAACCGACGAAAAGCAAGACTGTTATGACTGTGGCATGGAAATGGAGATCTATCTGAAGGAGGCTTCTTCGGGGGACTCCGATGAATTGCAGAAGAGTGAAACCTGTGAAGTACAGCATCGAGACACCAACAAATACGAGGATCCTGCGCGTTGTAATGGCCGAGCGGTAACGTTGTGGGTGAGTTATGGCAAGGAACTGTGACCAAATGAGAGCGAGAACGAGCAAGAATGACAAGTTGAGGCCTACGGTGGAAATAGAACTTCCAGTTCTTAGCAGTCTTTCATATAATCGGCCTGGATACAGTGACCATTTCAAATAACATGCTAGGCGGTAAGTAACGAAGAGAGGCTCGATAACAAGACCGGTTGTGAAATCAACACAGGCTAAAGCGATGATGAGATACGAAGCTGGTGTGCGGAAGCATTTGAGAGGATTTTTGTAAATAGTCAGTAATAACAGGAGGTTACTAATGACTGTTATCGGCGACAGAATCACCAGGGAGATCCCTGTGGCGAGCTGGGTGTATAGATAAAACCTTCCGTCGACGAAAGAAGAATTTGATGTTGCGCTGATATTCATGACTCTTGTCGTCTTCGCAGGATCAACAGCTTCATCCAAGGAATTCTTTTAAGCTGGCGCCTGCATGGGGCGCATTCCTTTGGGATGTTGATCGATCTGTCTCAGCCGAGTTTTCAAACAATTGTGCTCTTTTAAACTCGCTAATTGTAAGCATACGTAAAGTCCTTCCGTACTGGTAATATGAGCTAGTTTTGAATTACATCAGGAAAAGCGAATGGACTGGAAGACGGCGGCATTTGAAGTATGCATTGGAAAGACGAAATGAACCGCAGACAGACAACCTTAAGTGTTCGTGGGTGCGTGATGTCAGTTATTTAGATCTTTGTACAATTTTTCTTGAATAAGATTCTATACTCTGAGGGCAGCCATACTATTTTCATTCTAATTTACTTTAACACACAAAAGTATTACCGAGCAACTCTAAAATATTATTAATTACTTATTCTTGCGGTGTGTTAATTTTATTTTTATGACCTCCATTGCAGTGAACAAATTGTAAAGCATATTAATGAGCATTCACTTCGTTATTCGCTTAATGATACATATATTTCAATGCCTTGTATAAGTGACATTTTCCTTTTCCTTCTGATTCATCAACATCTCCAATCAAGCAAGTCTATTGCTACTGCCCGTTATTCGATACAGAGCTGGCTTCACGCTAAATGGAAGAGAAAATGTTTACGACTTTCACATGCTGCCTCAGATCAAACAGGCATTGAAAGACGATATTTAATGTGTCTGAATTAGATAAGCGTATTTATTCATGAGCTATTCATGAACTTCAACAACCGTAAATTATATTTTTGTCAGACGTGTAAATCAAGTGAGGCTAGGTATGCTACGGTAATTTGGTTTAGTTTTCCGAGCTCTCGCCCATCTACGGCCTCGTCAGGGAATCTATGCTTCTATTTTTGGTTTTTTATTGTCCTATTTTCCTATTGTCCTTTGGGTGAAATTAAAAAAGGCGATCCCAAACGAAAGGTTTATACTCATAGCATCGAAAGTAAACCATAAAAAATAATTCGATTTCGACACGGCCTTAAAATTGCGATCGTGTCTAACCTTTTGAAAGTAAATCAACTTCTCAGATACAGGTTTATCAACTGAATCCACTTTGCAGATACGTAACTCGTTCACGGTCCAGTGCTCAGGACGAAATACGCCATCCAATTCAAACACATTGAATATTCGTCTTTCAAAGTCCCTTTGATCTGGATCAGCAGTGAAAGTCGCAACTACTTTCGAGTGTGAAAGCTAACTGTGTTTTGATATTCTTCGGGCATTTTGAGATGTCGAACATGTGGATAGTGATTGGAAGCTCTGTTTTTTTTTGCAGTTTTCCGGTTTAGTGTTTGGGTTGTCATTACCAAGCCTAATTCAGTTCTTGAGCTTGAGGAGAACGGGTCATCTGATAGCAGTTTATCGTTCTCTAAACACCCGAACATGGTTTGCACTTTACAAGGATTTGACTCATTTAAAGCCGCTCCGTCATTGGAGTCTTTTGTGAAGGCTTTATCAACGGAAGGGGACCGAGATCTCACTTTCAGTGGCTTGGCAATAGTTTCAAAACTGGCCAATGCTTGTCAATCACTAGTTGATGTGGGGAAGGCTCGGAGTTCAAGTCAACAAAATTGTGCTTATCGCGATAAAGGAGGATTTTGCCACAACATGTTCGTTGTGCGAGCTAATAGTAAAAGCGCAGCACACTGGATACTCTATGATGATATTTTCTTCCAATCCATGGCTGCTCGAGAGAAATTGTAGCGTAAAAACGGCGGATAAGCTACTAATTCCTGTTGTCTATGGCGACCATTGTCATAATTCAACACGCTTTAACGAAAAGATTCAAATGTATTCTATATTTCAGCTGCAGACCATAAAGATGTTCATGTGAGAGTTTCAGAAGTCTCACATGATCTCAAAACGATGGCAAAGTATTTGGAGAAACTTTACTTTTGGTTTCTCTTGGGTCCAATTATCACATTGGAATGGCTCCGACGAAAAAGAAAGCTCTGTTGGGCGACAACGGCGCTAGTTGATGAGGAGTCTGGTAACGAAGAAATAGTTGAGGAGAGTCGAAGACATTATCTCCAACTCGGGACAAATGCGTATATTGAAGGTGAATTGCGACCCCTAAACTGCGCTACGAGTAACACTCGAACTGATTGTGAATTGACAATAGGTGACAACATGCGTAGTTTAAGAATTACAGTGCAAAGTTTAAAGAGGGTCTTTCGAAGAATTATTTGCCACCTACCAGTTGGTCTTGGTTATGTGGTTCTCACTCTGGTAGCGCTCACTGTGGGTATATCAAGTGGGGGATTATCTTTTTTTCGATTTGATGAGAATGAAGAAAAGCGCCAAAATAATTTCTGGGATCATATTCTTCTGCCAGAAAAGTCAGCGGCTCTGATATCGTACTTTGTCACTGTATATTGGCTAGTCGTTCAAATCTTTAGTTTTCTCATGTACAGTAGGTTTGCTTGCAAGAGAACCTGGACTGTTTCAACGAACCTTTCAAAGGTTATCAGAAGTGATTGGTTTTCATCCAACATGTATTTGCTTGTTCTTTGCGTGATCATACCGTATTGTACGTATGGGTCCAAAAAACAAATATGGAATAATTCACACGTTGATTGGCAGTTTTTCTACTTTACAGTGTGCAATGTTATGTGCACGGTTTCTAATTTTCTTTTTATAATCATCCTCAACAAACACAAAGTTGTCACAAGGTATGTGTTTTACATCAGTGTGTGTATGATCTGTGCTTATGTTGAAAGTGACGTAGTAGCTGTGTTTTATTTCACCTTCAATCATCAAGGCTCCCTGAACAACTTAAAACTCACTGCTCTTCGCACTGCAGCACTTGGCCTCACTTTGACCCTGAGTTTCAGTTCTTCAATGCACATAATCCGCAAACTTATGAAGCCACAGGAGTCTGTATTCGAGGGACTGTCAGAGAAGTGAGTCACGGTTTTTCATTGGGATTAGGTAAGCAGAATCTCTTGCCATCCTTCAGTACCAGTTTTCAAATAATCTACGTGACAAAGTTTAACGTGAGCTAGACCAAAAATTCCATTGTTCTTTCCAGAAAATAGAACTTTTCCGAAACTGAGTCGTGTTATTGAGCAGTGTTATGCCACTTTTGTACAGCCTCGTCAAGAAAAGAGCATCGAAATTCTTTGAGTAGCTGTTAACAGCTGTAATTTAGAACAGTGCCGTTACCAACCAAATAATTGGTATAGGTAATTTTGGTGAAATATACAAAGGATTTGTAAACTTGGTAATACGTGGTGGCGCTATTTAGAATCTTCAACATTTCACTGAAATGTGTAAATGATAATCGAGAAAATTACTCATATATTAACTTATCCAGCAGTAGTATATTTCTTCTATGTTAGCTTTTGACGGAAATTTTAAACAACGTACCGAAATATCACATTTTTGTAAGGATTGATATCATCAAATGATTTTATCACAACATGGAAAACCAGTAAGTCCAGATGGAATCCTTTAGTTCAAACGTTTTCCTGAAATAGAAGACAAATGCCTCAGAAAATCTCACAAAGCTGGTTTGGAACCTTGTTCTTCATCGATAATCAAACAATTGACTCAGTAATTTTTTTTCCTATTAAGTCGAAAACATTATAGGAATATTGTGTTAGAATCGTTAGAAATGGTGCTTGGGACAAACTGTGTCTTATAAATTTTTTGTTCTTTATTTGCATCATGATATTTTAAATTGTGTGAGTGTCTTATGTGAGAGCAATGCTTACCAACTAAATAATTGGTAGAAGTTATTTTGGTAGAATGTACGATGGATATGTAATCTTGGTATTATATGGTATCCCTCTTTAGAATTTTCATCATTTCACTGTGAATAAGAAAACCGTGAAAATTACCCATTTATAAAGTTATAGAGGTAGCTTTCATAGAAAATGCTGATAGACCAGTCGCAATGTGACAGGAATATTCTATATCAGAACCTATTATTTTTTCTCAGTTTGACTTTGAATTGTTAGCCTTTGACTATAAATCTTAATAATTTAGCAACATGTCATTTATTTTTATGACTGATGTCAAGTAATGATTATATTACAATTGATTGCTTACTGATTAGCCTCTTTTGGTAAAAGAAAATGTATCTTTGTTAATTTCGACGGAATTAAAAGTTATGTGTTTTTTGTCATTGTACCCCATGAAACTGTTGATGGCTCCACTGTCTGTTCTGATACAATTTATTGCACTCCCACCCTTACTGAGCTTTGTTTGTCTTCAGTTTACGTGAAACATAAAGTGCCAACATATTTACTATTTCAAGTTTCCAGACTTTGATATAATGGCACTTAATAAATTTACACGAACTATTTTCTGTTGATATAATACCCCAAGAGTAGGCATAATTGCAGCTTTGAGGACATGTGACTAACAACCGAATAAAACCTTTTTATTAAAACTGACGTGTGAGTTAAAAAGGTTAAAAACAAGTTTTGACTGAGAGAAGGTGAAAAAAGGAATCGAAAGAGAGAATTCGGGAGAACTATTTCAAAATGCCATCTGATAACAAACATCTCCTGAACATCACGCTGATATCTCCCAGTTGAGCCGTCGTGTAGATCATAATGAAACATCGATCGGAAAATCCGATTTGACAATGCCGAACCGAGAATCGTACTTAACCTCTGTTTTCATCTATACATCAAAAAAAAGCCTTTGAATACTCAAAAGATACTTTACAATTACAATTTCAGCTTCAATTTTTAGATTCTACTTAATCAGAGTCAGATGATTGAAATAAAGTGTCACGCATTCTGTTTAACACATACAAGAAAACCAGGAGCGGCTTCTTACATATGTCGGGAAAAAGCTTTGTGACAATTAGCTGCTTCTGCTTCTCCACGTTAACCACCTTTCCAAAAAAATTCGGTTGGAAAACCAACGGTTTCTAGTCGTAATAAAGGGGGTAAGTCTCTTAAGAAACCGTGGTGCTGCGTCTGTGGAAGGGTATTTATGTTTATCTTATTTAGAGTTGTTGCCTTTCGTCAGAGCGATTGAATCGCTCTGGCGAGCTCGAAACTTCAGCTCTTTTAAAGGTGTTCGTGAGTGCGTGACGTCAGTTATACAGATATTTATTCAATCGTTCTTGAATAAGATTCCGTATTCTAAGGGCAACCAGACTATTTTGATTTATTTAACTCTTAGGTACAAAGATATTGCCAAGCAACTTTAAGCAGTTACTGCTGCGTCAGTCAACTTATCATGAGAATTCAGCGCAAAGTAATGTACTGCCACTACGTTACTATCAACATAAACACAAATCATACAAGCAATAATGAAGAACACAAAACTTGTGTCATCTTGGTACTTGTTAAGAAGGATGATGATACAAAGACAATTACAGACTGTACTAATTGTGTTGTAAATAGAAAAATAGTTAAATTGACCTTTAAAAAGACAATTCTCTTCGTTAACCGTGGAGTTATATGGTTCCACAAAGCACAAAGTAGATCATTTTCAATGCAAACCAGTCACTTTAATTTGGATCAGCTTTGGAAAGTTTGCATGACCCCTCCAGGTAGCCTCACAGGCAAGCCGACTGTACATAAGGAAACACAATGCTTGAAGAGGCGACCGCGATAGACACTCAAAAAATGCTTTTCCTTTCGGGTCAGATCTGAGGTCATCCCAGAATTTCTTCTCCTTCATGAAATCGAAAGTGGGAGAATCCTGCGCTGGATATTCACACGGGAATTGTTACTGCTACGAGGATCACGCAATTAAAGTAGAGAGCCACTTCTGCTACGCTGAAGTTCACCAATGAGCTCGCTAATCGGCTTGCAGCAGCCAGTAAACTACTGCTTACAGTTGCTATATCACCTCTCTTCAACTTTCTGATAAAAAGTCACGTAACAGTCAAGTTCGTTCGTCTGTGTCAAAAAAGCGTGATTTTCGGGCCCAGATAAAACCGACTCTTCAAGGCAATTATCCGAATACAATATAGTGTAAATGAGATTCGGTTTTTCTGATAACCAACGATAAACTGCATATTTCGATCAATTTGTGCTGTTTGACACCTTATGTTTCCCTTGCTCAAGACGACTGTTTTTGGCTAATTTATAATCGCATGAGCCTGATTATATTACAATGTATCCCGCTGGGGATACAATTTGGACAGGATGTCAAAGTTGAATCACGAAGAGAATACATTTATTGAATGCGATCAACGTCTAAGTTTTTCAAATGATTAGAATGTGACTGGGACCGGTGGTGTAATTATACGTGTAATTTTTTTAAACTCTCCCTCCTTGAACTTTTCGGCGCGATTCCAGACAGTATTAAGGTAAATTTTTTTTTTTTCTCCACTAGCTCTGGAAAAACACAGTGGAACGGTCTGTGGTCGAAAAATAACTCGTTTCTTTTTATCGAAAGAAATGAAAAAAAAAAAAAAATTGGTGGAGCTGAAGGACTCCGAAATTACGGTAGGTCAAAGGTACATCTGCAGTGTTTACAAGAAATAAATATGCTCTGCTATGAACGCTCATCGTTTTCTTGTCTACCATGTTCGTCCTCTGGATGTATAACAAAGCACTTAATGCCGGCTTGAACTCTCGAGAAACAGTTAGTTTTGTTTTCCCTCGGGTCTCAATGTTTACCTCGACTTCGTCTCGGGGATATTGAGACCCCTGGCAAAAGAAAACTAACTGTTTCCCTCAGAAGCAGACGTTAAGAGAATAACAATCGATTAATTATGGCTGATTGCTTCTGGAGACTCATCGTTATAAGTATCGGAACGTTTGAAAAAGGCCTCTCTAAGTTTCTAGTTTTAATCACTAAAAGCTGGAACTAAAACAGGAGTTAATTAGAACTTAGAGAGATTAGAGACTGTTTGCTAGAAATGGCAGCTAATTAAATCGTCTTATTTGTACAATGTATGCAAATAACAGATGTCTTCTCCTGGTGCCAACATTTTTCTAGACTTCATTTTCCTTACAAGGTGACACTGTAACAATCGTAAACTAGAATTTTTGTCTTTGATGGTATCGTTGGTTTTGCGTCTTTGGGTGGAAACACCTTCAAGAAAAGCAGTCGCAGTAGAGTGATAGTAGATAGTGATATTAACGAAGGTCAGATAAACCATTCAAAATATGTTTCGGTTTGAACACGACCTAGTGCTTGTAGTTCTGGCTAACCTAATTTGCTGTTGATGTCTTCAGAAAAGTAATTAGTGAAGCTGCCCTAAGGCTGTGGGGCTTATATACTAGCTAAGTGTCTTCTAAACCGCAGACCACGACCTGGATGTCTGAGAATGATAATTTTTCTTCAGGTGACGTGTTAGCATAATCATCTCGTAAACGAGTCTGATGCCATCATCTCGGAGACTGACAAAGAATAATCCTGAAAGTAAAACAACAAAGCAAACAAAGCTTCCAATCACTATCCACTTTTTCGACATCTTTAAACGCCTCAAGAATGTTAGCACACAATTGGCTCCACGCTCAATGGAAGGGAAAATGTTTTTGACTTTCACATTCTGCCCCGGATCAAACAGGCTTTGAAAGGCGGTATTAAACGTGTCTGAATTAGATGACCTATTTATTCATGAGCTATTCATGAACTTCAACAACTGTAAATGTTACTCTTTGTCTTTGATGCTATTTTTGATTTGTTATTGTCCTATTGTCCTTTGGATGAAAGGCAGTCCCAAAGGAAAGGTTCATTTATACTCACAGTATCGAAAGTAAACCATGAAAAATAATTCAATTTCAACACGGCCTCAAAGTTGCGGTCATGTCTAACCTCTTGAAAGTAAATCAACTTCTCAGATACATTTCATTAGGGCGCGGGGTTATTGAATCCATTTTGCAGATCCGTGACTCATTCACGGTCCAGTACTCATGACGAAATATGCCATCCAACTAAGACAGATTGAATACTCGTCTTTCAAAGTCCCTTTGATCTGGGTCAGCAGTCATAGTGAAAGTCACAACTACTTTCGAGCGTAAAAGCTGGCCGTTGTTTTTTATATTCTTCAGGAGTTTTAAGATGTCGAATAAGTTGATAGTAATTGGAAGCTCTGTTTGCTTCGTAGTTTTCCTGTTTAGTGTATGGTTTGTCCTTACCTATCCTGATACAATCCTTATGCTTAACAGCAAGAGGTCATCTGGAGAGAGAGGAAGTTTATCGTTCTCAAACTATCCGCACATGGTTTGCGCTTTATCACAATTGCGCTCACTTGAAGCCGCCCCCTCACTGGAATCTTTTATGAAGGCTTCAACAACGGAAGGGAACCGAGATCTCACTTTCAGTGGCATGGCAATAGTTTCAAAACTGGCCAATGCTTGTCAACCATTAGTTGATGTAGGAAGGGCAAGAGTTCAAGTCAACAAAATTGCGCTCATCGCGATAAAGAAGGATTTTGCCAAAACATGTTCGTTGGGCGAGCTGGCAGTAAGAGCGCAGCACGCTGGATACTCTATGGTGATATTTTCTTCCTTACCATGGCTGTTCGGGAGAAATTGTAGCGCAAAAACGGCGGATAAGCTACTAATTCCTGTTGTTTATGGATCTCATTGTCAAAATTCGTCGTGCGATGTACTTTCCTATGAAACTGAAATCCTGTATTCTGTATTTTCAGCTGCAGACCTAAAAGAAGTTCATGTGAGATTTTCAGATGTCTCAAATGATCTCGATGCGATGGCGAAGTATTTGGAAAAACTTTACTTTTGGTTTCTCTTGGGTCCAATTATCACATTGGAATGGCTCCGACGAAAAAGAAAGCTCTGTTGGGCGACAACGGAGTCTGGTAACGAAGAAGTAGTTGAGGAGAGTCGAGGAGATTGTATCCAATTCGGAACAAGTGCGGATAATAAAGGTGAATTACAACCTCTAATCGGCGTTACGAGTAACACTCGAACTGATTATGATTTGACAATAAGTAATAACATGCGTATTTTAAGAATTATAGTGCGTATAGCGAAGGTCTTTCGAAGAATTATTCGCTACCTCCCAGTTGGTGTTGTTTACGTGCTTCTCACTCTAGCAGCGCTCCCTGTAGGTATATCAAGTGGAGGATTATCTTTTTTTCGATTTGATGAAAACGAAGAAAATCGACCAACGAATTTCTGGGACGTTGCTCTGCCGGAACAGTCTACACCCTTTGATGATGATGGAATTCTTAAAATAAAATATGTACCAGGGGCTACGATATCGTACTTTGTCACTGTATTTTGGCCAGTCGTTCAAATCTTTAGTTTTTTCATGTACAGTAGGTTTGCTTGTAAGAGAACCTGGACCGTTTCAACGAACTTTTCAAAGGTTATCAGAAGTGATTGGTTTTCATCTAACATGTATTTGCTCGTTCTTTGCGTGATCATACCGTATTGTTCGTTTAGGTCCAAAAAACAAATACGTAATTATTCAAGCGACGATTGGCAGTTTTTCTACTTTACAGTGTGCAATGTTTTGTGCACAGTTTCCAATTTTCTTTTTGTCGTCATTCTCAACAAACACAAAGTTGTCACAAGGTATGTGTTCTACATCAGTGTGTGTATGATCTGTGCTTATGTTGAAAGTGACATAGTAGCAGTGTTTTACTTCATTCTCAATTCTCAAGGCTCCCTAAACAACTTAAATTTCACCGTTCTTCGCACTGGAGCACTTGGCCTCACTTTGACTCTGAGTTTCAGTTCTTCAATGCACATAATCCGCAAAATTATGAGGCCAAAGGAGTCTGTATTTGAGGGACTGTCTGAGAAGTGAGTCACGGTTTTTTATTGAATTGGGTAAGCAGAATCTCTTGCCATCCTTCTTCAGTATCAGTTCTCAAATAATCTACGTGACAAAGTTTAACGTGAGCTAGACCAAAAATTCCATAGCTAGTTAATTGGTCTTTCCAGAAAAAAGAACTTTTCCGAAACTGAATCGTGTTACAGAGCAGTGTTATGCCACTTTTGTACAGCCTCGTCAAGAAAAGAGCATTGAAATTCTTTGAGTAGCTGTTAACAGCTGTAATTTAGAACAATATCGTTACCAACCAAATAATTAGTATAGGCAATTTTGGTGAAAATATACAAAGGATTTGTAAACTTGGTAATACGTGGTAGCGCTGTTTAGAATATTCAACATTTCACTGAAATGTTTAAATGATAATTGAGAAAATTACTCACATATTAACTAATCTAGTATTAGTTTATTTCTTATATGTTAGCTTTTGACAGTAACCTTAAACAATATACCGAAATATCACATTTTTTGTAAAGATTGATGTCATCAAATGATTATCTCACAACATGGAAAACCAATAAGTCCAGATAGGGTCCTTTAGTTCAAACGTTTTCCTGAAATAGAAGACATATGCCTCAGGATATCTTTAAAAGCTGGTTTGGAACCTTGTTCTTCATCAATAATCAAACATTTTGACTCGGTAATTTTTTCCTATTAAGTAGAAAACATTATAGGAATATTGTGTGTTGGAATCGTTAGAAATGGTGTTTAGGACAAAAGTGTGTCTCGTTTTTTTTCTTTGCTTGCATCATGATATTTTAAATATGTGAGTGTTTTATATGATAGCAATGCTTACCAGCTAAATAATTGGTAGAAGTAATTTTGGTAGAATGTACGTTAGATATGTAAACTTGGTATTATATGGTATCCCTGTTTAGATTTTTCATCATTTCACTGTGAATATGAAAACCGTAAAAATTACACATTTATAAAGTTATAGAAGTAGCTTTCATAGAAAATGCTGATAGACCAGTCGCAATGTGACAGGAATATTCTATTTCAGAACCTATTATTTTATGTATCTTTGCTTATTTCGACGTAATTAAAAGTTATGTGTTTTTTGTCATTGTACCCCACGAATCTGTTGATGGATCCACTGTCTGTTCTGATACAATTTATTGTACTCCCACCCTTACTGAGCTTTGTTTGTCTTCAGTTGACGTGAAACATAAAGTGCCAACTTATTTTCTATTTCAAGTTTCCAGTCTCTGATATAATGGCACTTAATTAGTTTACACGAACTATTTTCTGTTGATATAATACCCCAAGAGTAGGCATAATTGCAGCTTTGAGGACATGTGACTAACAACCTAATAAAAACTTCTGACCAAAACTGACATGTGAGTTAAAAACGTTGAAAAAATGTTTTGACTGAGAGAGGGTTGAACAAGGAATTCGAAAAAGAGAATTCGGGAGAACAACCTCAAAATGCTATCTGATAACAAGTATATACCTCCTGAACATCACGCTAATATCTCCCAGTTAAGCCGTCTTGTAGATCATAATGAAATATCGTAAAATTCAATTTTACAATGCAAAAATTGTCCACATTCAGTTTTTAATTCATTGCATCTCATCGCTAAAAACATACTCTTAGCGTAAATTATTGATTTTCAGAGTCGCAAAAATAAATTTATAATCAAATTTCAAGAACTACGCGAGAAATCAACCACAAAAAGGCAACCTGAGGCGTAAAACTTCGCCTTTCAAGACAACATGTTCGATGGCGATCATTTATAAGCGACTAAATACAGGAATGGCTCCGACCTGTGATTGGATGATAAAATAATAAAAGTTGATAAATTATATTTTAACTCCTTGCTCGTGAGTATTGTTGACCGCGTGTATCAAAGCGGAACAATGAAATATCAATGCGAGTGAAAACACCGATGTGTCAAACAAGAAATGGTTACTTACCTAGCGAAGGGAAGGCAGCCTTTCTTGTTCAGCGAAGTCGTTCAGCGATATTCCGGCGATGAAAAAGTCATCTGCTGACTAGCTCTGCTGACTAAACTCATTTAGTCAGTTCAGGCGGACGACCAGAGACTGGAGCCATTCCTGTATTTCACCGCTGACAGGAATAGCTCCGACTCAAACGTTTAACAATTTTTTTTTCAATAATGTTTTCATGTTTTTTTAAACAATTTTTTTTCAAAAAAATTTTTAAAAAATTTAAAACTAAACTACTGAGCAATTGTTAAACTTCTTTATTCTCTGACGCGTTTCGCCTGATTGTCGTAAACTTCTTCAGGGAGTTTCACAAGTTACGACTAAACGCCTTCATTTATAAGCTATTGTGAGCGGCTATTGCGGGGGCCAATGACCATATGAGCCTTGGCAGGAATAGGTAAAGTTGTGAAAATTTTGAAAATTTCTTTTGAAAATTTTTTAGGCAAGTTGAGAAATATTTTTGGGAGACACGGTTTTAGCCAAAAATTTTCAAATTTGAAAAATTGAAGCGGTTTTTTACAGATGATTCCTGGAAAGCAGTTGGCAAATTAAGTTTGGATGGCTCGTGTACTTTACAGAAAATGTGGTTTATGTTCTACTCATTCTTTCTTAAATTTAAGTGGTATAAATACCTTATCTAAAACAGTAGTGTGATACAATAGTAAACGAAATTTACTCGTTCCAATACAGCGTCATGTGATGAACAGCCTTCAATAATTTTAGAACAAGTTTTATAAAATCATTGTACTCTTTCTTGTTCCATCACTGAAAACAGTCAAGGTACTTCGACACGATTCAGTGCGAGAGCTACTGCCACTGGTTTAACTGGTAAGACGTTTTTTTGGTTTGTTTTGTTTTTTTCCCTTTTTAGGTCTAGTGGAGTTGTTAGAAATTACCAAGCAAAATCAATCCGCGACTTTCTTCCTTTATATGTTGTGCAAAAAATAGATGAAGAGCCCGATGATTGGATTTGTCCTTCATGTGAACAATAACCTAAAAAATCAGTTTTCTACGAAAAAAACTCCCTCGATTGCGGCCAAGCCATATTTCTCTACCAGAGCATACTATACATTAAAAACATCGGTCGCAGCGTCACGTAAACATTTTCCAAACTTGACATGCAGTTGCTGCATTATTTTAAAACTTAGAACCTACATGGCCCTGTAGTGATAAAAGAGGGCTTCATTTGAAAGCACTGTAGACTTCAACCTAAGAAGAACTTAATAAATCGCTCTTTCAGTTTTCATCTCAGTGTATAGATTATCTAGCCAGAACGAAAAAAAATTAATATGCGCATGAGTTGGGAGTTGGAGCCATTCTTGTCTGAGGTTAAATACACGAATGGCTCCACTCTCTGGTCGTCCGCCTAAACTGAGTAAATGAGTTTTGTCAGCGGAGCTTGTCAGCGAGCGACTTTTTCATCGCCGGAATATCGCTGAACGACCTCGCTAAACAAGATAGACTTTGCCTTCTCTTCGTTATGTAAGTAGTCATTTCTTGTTTGACTCATCGGTGTTTTCACATTGATATTTCATTGTTCCACTTCGAGACACGCGTTTAACAATACCCATGAGAGAGGAGTTAAGATGTAACTTATTAACTTTTACTATTTTTATCATCCAATCACAGGTCGGAGCCATTCCTGTATTTAGTCGCTAATGATCATTTCGCAATGGCCATTATTGACTTCTCACCTCGATCCCCACTCTCATTTCCCACCTGCCGGTCCAGATCACTTTCTCCTCCACTGTCTATCACATCAGCGGAGTCTTCATTATCAAATATCTTTTCCAAAGCCATTTCAGCGGAGATAAATCACGCCTAGACGATGAGGCCATCTTCGACGGTAAAATTTTACCACTGAAATAAGTGTTGTGTAGTACACACAACTGTCGCCCTCCAAACTCGCTACATGATTTGTTTAACATCTCAACGTCATACACACCAAATTTGGAAAGAATCGGAAGTAACGCAATATTCTACGAGACTAGCGGAAATGATGGGTGGAATTCCACCCGTAAGCGCGGGGGTTGCCGGGATAGGTAACCTCTTGTTTTTATCTATACATCAAGAAACAGCTTTTGAATACTCAAAAGATACTTTACAATGACAATTTCAGCTTCAATTCTTAGATTCTACTTAATCAGAGTAATAATTGAAATAAAGTGTCACGCATTCTGTTCAGCACAGAAAAACAAGGAGCGGCTTCTTACACATGTCGGGAAAAAGCTTTGTGACAATTAGCTGCTTCTGCTTCTCCACGTTAACCACCCTTTCAAAATAGTTCGTTTGGAAAACCAGCGGTTTCTAGTCGTAATAAAGGAAGTAAGTTTCTAAAGAAACCGTGGTGCTGCGTCGGTGGAAGGGTATGACAGGGTAATTTATGTTTATCTAGTTTAGAGTTGTCGCCCTTCGTCAGAGCGATTGAATCGCTCTGGCGAGCTCGAAACTTCAGCTCTTAAACTTTTTACGGTGGCCAGTTTTCGTTATCAACTCAGTTTGGTTACCTCGGAGAGGAGAATGCCCGACTTTATTGCGACAAGCAGGAGGTCTTCACTTTTATTGGATATCAGGCACTCAAGAGAGTGGTGATTATTACCGCCGAGGGGGGTGGGCGGGGGGGGGGTAAATTTACCAGATCCCCACATAAGGTTTTACAATATTCCTCACTGGCTTTTAAATTGCAGTTCATTTTTCCCTTTGCAAACCTTGTGATCCCCCCGCCCCCCCCCCCCTCCCTAAAAAAATCCTCCTTCCCTAGGCGATAGGCGAGCTGACTGGTCCCTAAAATAGTACACTTGCTATTCTCAAAAACCTGAGATGTCAGCCTGGACAACAAGCGTTTTATTACAGTACTGTGACTGTTCCCTTATTAAATGGTAACTGCAGTATAGGAAGAACGAAAATACCGGCCATGTGAAGCATACTTGTAGGAGTCCTTATGTGTTATCAGTTGATTCTTTATTGGTACCGCTTAAGGTCTAAGACTAAAGTTACAATGTTATGTATCCGACACAGACAAACCAGGTGCACCTCTTGAGATCCATTCGACCTCCTCAACTATAGAGCTATGTTCTGAAAAAATAAAACAGGAAATCAATTCTAATAGTTGTATTATGTAAACAAAAGATTCGTTCCTGATCTCCTTTTACCTTCCATAATACAACCGATAGGTAACGATCAGAAACTTCCCTTTCCCCTGTTTCTACACAAGTTATGAGAAATCACATGTTTCCGTATTTCTGAAACGTGGCGGAAACATGCAACTCCATGTTTCCGTTATGTTTACGTAAAAGTGGTCCGGTTCCGTTGTATACGCAGCAACGGAAACGCGAGAAAACGTCACGAAACCGGTAACGGAAACACAGGTTATCCGTCGTGTTTCCGGAACGGTTTAACATGTTTCTGCCACGTTTCCGTTTACGGATTCTTGCAATTTCGTCCTGTGATAGTACTACGATAATTCATTTTTAATAACCTTAATTGTCTTCCTTTCACAAAGCATTCGTTAATAAACGGAAACACTTCTAGTTACACATTCGGATATTCAAAAACAGAGACTCAATATTCCAGCTTACCCTCGATTTGTACAAAGTACTCAGGAAAACCTGGGGGTAACAGACGTTTACGGTTAGGAAAATTGGGAATGGAATACTATAGAGTCCAGCTTTAGGGAGAAGGCATCAGTTGCTAGTTTTAAGCGCAATTTGTACGTGAAATTTTTAAATGAATAGAGAGCTTCTCCTCGACTTCAAATGTGATTTTTGCTTAATTGTCCTAACTGTAAAAACGATTTTAAGCTGGAATATCTTATCTCTCGATTGTGGATATCCGAATATGTGATTAGAATTCTGTTTATGTAACAAGGGGTCATTTTGATACAGGAAACGTTTTTGTACTTTTTCATTTTTGATAAGATATTTATTTTTAAGTTTTTAACCTTGCGCTGTATATAGCTTTTGAAATTTTATAATACCGATTTCTTAGGTCTTTTTAATAAATTGCAATGACGGCAACGAGTTTATCAGTGTTTTACTACTGTTCAATGTAACCCTCTTAAAATAATGTCTTTACTCACTTTCTTAATTACTTACTTACTTACCGACTACTGCCATTTCTCAATTATTTAGTTAATGAAAATGTATCATTAAACCCTTCAAACCTGACTTCGATTAAAGAAAAATGTGTTCGTGTTTACAGAAGTTTTCTATCTGGTGAGCCATTTTGGCTCCAGCGCATTCGGATATAATGTTCATCCCCTATGTGACTATGTCAGTGTGTGTTACCTCTTACAGTAAGTCTGCCTATGGGACTCAGTGACGCACACTGATAAAGATGCTAGTCCCGATTTTTGTGGCATGAAATGACACAGAGTATTTTAATCCTTTTGTTAGTGACATTAGTTCATAACTAGGTTACCCTAAAATGTTTCATCAGATTTCCCTGACAGTTTTCCGATACTGCGAGATACAGTGGACAAATGGTCAGTGCACTGGACTATGGGTGGAGAGGTCTGGGTTCGAGACCTGGCTGCGTCAATGTGATGTGTTAATGAGTAAGACCCTTTCCACTCACCATGCCTCTCTCCCTCCCGGAGTATGAATGGGGACCGGAAAATTGTCAGGGAAGCCTGATGAAATGTTGGTGGGTAACCTTGCGATGGACCAGTACTTCCTCCAGGGGGGGAGAAGAAATACTCCCAGTCGTTCCATGCTACATGGAAACCGGGATAAGCTCCGCCTGGGTGGACTGCTTGGTTAGAGACTTACAGACTTACCATATCCGTTTAAATTTACGAGTGTAATGAGGCGCTACAATTGGTACTTACACATAAATGAAGACTTAACCTATGAGGCCAAAGGCAGCACGTTCTCCGCGAAGCGTCCTTTCATATTTCCTTGTGGTAAGTAGCGCGCCACGACGTAAGTCTTGGTGTATCCGTCATCCACTACTTTCACAAGAGCCGCTCCCACACGAGTGGTGCTTTTCCAAACCACCTGCAAAATTAATTTCAGTGACGCAAAGTTGGTTAATTTCAGACAAAATTTTGTAATTTCCTAATTAAAAAAAAAAAGGAAAAAGAGTAAAGGTGTAATTAATTTAATAATAAGCCTCACTGATTTTTATGCATTTAATATTTTAGGAAATGTCAAAGTGTGTAGAGTTTTAAAAGGGAAAACTTTGATTTTGGTTAACCGGTTTTTTTTTTCATATTTAGGCACCAATTTCCCTAGAGTTATCTTTAGACATTTAAATTGTGACATTGTCAACTTGAAGGCCGCAAGTTTTTCATTTTTTAACTGGTTGTCGTCGTCCTTTGTAAATAAATTTAATACACACATACATTTGAAGTACATAGATAAAAAGACCACTTTCTTCTTACCAAAAATAGAGAAACTGGAAAATAACATCATTGGATATAACTAATGGCATTATCTGTGATCGTTGTAGAAAAGCAACGTAAACAACCATTTGGACTCACTCAAAACCAACTTCGTGTTTGAATCAGCATGCTATTTGACAACTGAGTACCCACAGCTGAGAACAAACACAACTTACCGCGGTGAAATGGCAGACTAAGACTGAAAACAGGGTTTTGGTAATCATAGTCCTTGATTTCATCGTACCTGTGATTGCAAGATCAACACAGAAGCCTAATTTTCATAGGCAGCTTAAGCGAAAAACGGAGTCCAGAAAGACATAGAGCGAGAAGAAAGAGCACAAGATTTGATGAGGGATTCTACGTTATGGCTAATATTCATTTCTTTGAATGTAAATCGATAAGATAATTTGATTGTAGATAAAAACAACATCCATAATCCGATAATTTCATCTGATGTCATCACCTTTAAAATTTACTAAGAAGAAGCAACATTTTTATCAGTAATATCCGGACTAAAAATAATCTGTTGCAGTTAACCATTCGTCAAAGATATATTCACTACGAAGTCAATATTAACTGACGATAATATTTCGCTATATTGGCGCGAGGGAGGACTGTAAATAGAGTTCCAATCCAGTGGGGTTCATTAAACGGAAAGTTACTTACCAAGCCTGCACTGCATCATCACATGTCGCCACATATGAGCCCGAAGTCCCAAAATAATAAAGGTTTTCTCCTTCTCCAGTGTTTTCTGCGTGCTCCAGCGTTCCCTTGGAAGCCAGGTGATCAGCCCAGGTTTTAGCATGTTGAGCCAGTGTATCATCCCAGACCAGCATTGGAGTTCCAGGGTGAAGTGCTCGTTTTTCATTATGGGCTTTCAGGCAGGCATCAGGGTCCACTACATGAGCAAACAAAAACAAAAATGATTCGAAAACCATATTGAAAATGATCAAAGACGTCAAAGTCTCTGAAAATGTGCGTGGGAATTATCAACACTAATCAGTAGTGGTTATGCAGAGTTATGCGGACACAAGAGATTAAAAAACTTTTTATAATATCGTGGCGGAACAAATTACGAGACTATGTGCTATGGTTACTTTGATACAAGACATTGTTAAATTTACTAGCAAAAGCAATGCTGAAAGCACATTTTCTGTCAGGTTTTCACCTTAAAACTTGAAGTAAATGTCATTGTCTATCGTACACTGGAAAGTGAGGTGAAAATCAAAGTTTTATTTTAACCTATCGTTTTTTGTCTCATAATGTTACCATCTTCAATATAGTGTCTGCATCGTGAGATAAGTAACAATCACAACTTTTAAGGCATCAATCAATTTTCTTTTCTATTTCTCTCTCCAATCCTCTTTTGGCTCATTCTCGAGCAAAAGTGTTTAATGAACACGATTAGGACTGATGTTTGCTAATTTTCTCTGCTGGGATAGTGCGCAGCTCTGTGTTAGTACGTCTGTAAATGAACAGTGTTTTTCTCCGTGTCCGTTTGTCTACCTCTACACCTATCTCTGTGCGTTTATTTACGATCATGAAAAAAAAGCACCATACAAGTACGAAGAGTGACACATAAGAGTGCGTTCGCATTATCAGTCCAAGACAGGGAGAAAATGGCTCTTCATGCAATTCAAAAAATCAGTAATTTCCGTATGTATTCGAACGTTACTCTCATTCAGTCATATGTTACCTGTATGTCACTCATAGGACTCATGTGGTATTTTAGTCACGATCTTTATTTTTGCTTTCTATCAAATGTTTGTCCGTGTGCTTGTCAGGCTGTCTGCCTGTCAGACTGCCAGTCTATCTGGTTGTCTGTCTGTCTATCGGTCTGTCAGTCTGTCTGTCAGTTTTTTTGTCAGTCTGTCAGTCTATTTGTCAGTCACTTTGTCTGCCTGTCTGTCTGTCTGCCTGTCAGTCTATCAGGCTGTCAGTCTGTCTGTCTGTCTGTCTGCCCGTCTCTCTGTTGGTCTATCTGTCAGTCTGTTCGTCAGTCTAACCGTCAGTCTGTCTGTTTGTCGATCTGTCTATCTGTCTGTATGTCTTTTTGTCAGTCTATCCATCATTCTGTCAGTCTATCTGTCATTCTGTCTGTCTGTCTCTCCGTCAGCCTATCTGTCGATTAGTTTGTCTGTCAGCTGCCTATCAGTCTTCCTGTCAGTCTGCCTGTCAGTCTTCCTGTCATTCAATCTTTTCTGTCAGTCTGTCTGTCTGTCGGTCTATCTTTCTATTTGCCAGTCGGTTTGTCTTTTTCTCTACATACCACAGTGACTGGCTGGATAAAACTTACCTTGTGGGGCTGGCGCTGAAACACAAATTAAGAAAAAATGTTAAACGACAAAGCTTAGCGTAGGAACAATAAAATATGTGTATGGATTCACTTATCAGTTTTGATAGGCCTTATTTATTGTAGCTCGTTACCATTTTCCTACATTGGTGGTTTAATCTTCTGAATCTTCTCTCCTTTTAATTCAATTTAATAATAGATTTTAAAAACTTCCCCTATATCAAATAAGACAATTGAGTAATAAGTCTAATATTTCATAAGCCTCTTGCCAAGTGTTATCGTGTTTAGTTATTTTTGCCAGCATCAGTTATTGAATGTTGGATATTATGAAAGGGATGGGAATTCTGGTCTGAAATTCTAAATAAAGCCTGTTGCATCACAAACCAAGCAAAGGCAGCGCAGATCACGAAAAAAGGAGGGGCAGGAAATTTCAGCAGCCTTTTAATGCAATGGGAAAGTGTTGCTTGACGATTCAAACAACGGTTGTGAGGAAAAGTGCGTTACGCTTTCTTTTACATATATACGGTCTAGGACTTTAACCAGTTGTAATCTTTTCTTACTAGCTCTTGGAGGTGACGTTGGAGGCGCTGAAACAAGAAAAAATGTTGATTAATTTAAGATCTCTATCATATTTCAACATCAAAAAATTATTGGATGAGGTTGAACATGATATCATGAATTATCATTGCCAAGGTCTGACTTATCTACCGAAGCCCAAGGCTGAGGCAGATAACAGAGACACGAGGTTTAATGATTCATAATTCCATGCAAAAACCTGACTTCAATAATTGGTTTATAACACACTTTTTTCAGACACTCCTCTTTGAGTTTGCAAAAGTTTGAGAAAATTACACGAATCTCGGAAGTCATTTATGTAAACAAGTCGTTTCAATGTTTTGCAAAAGTTTCTCTTAGAAACCGTGGTTTCAATAGTAATGTTTTCCTTGACGTGAAAAATTAAATTGCGAAGTAATCGGCCTCTTGGAAACGTAATAAAGAAAAAGGAAGGTAATCTGCGATAACATTGGTTTACCTATCCTTCGATGTGTAATTGGTTCGCGAAGTTGTCAGGAAATTCACGGTTGTCTCTCCAGCAATTGAAAACAGAACCAATAGCAAATTGGTTGTCCGCTTTTTACGTCTTCATGGTTGTCCCTGACATGACCATGTTCACTCTTAGATAAAGTTGATTTCGTTTATACGTTTTAGGAACCAATCTCGGGAAAATTTCTATATGAAGCAAATGAGGAATGTCACTTACCTATACAATATCCACACGTAACATAGCAGTTTTCTTTCATAAACTGGTGATATTGGCCTTTCTTACATAACCCTTGATTTTTCCAACTTTTACATCCGTTTTTCTTATCGTTCTCATTTGCTTTGCACGCTGTGGAGAATATGCATTATGAAAAAAAGTAAAAACGACACGGTAACTCTCTTATTATTTAACATTATGTATGTTCCATATTCTAATGAATGATATTTATACACGCTATAAACACGGAAATTCAAATGATCCTAAGAATTTCAAAACCGGCTGAAACGAAAACGGAAATGAAACAAAATTTTAAAAAAGATCACTTATAAAGAAAATCATCCAAACAACAAGAGATCTATAGAACCTGGTTCAAAATTAAGTTGTGAAATTGTCGAGTGAATGCTTCTCATATTATCAGAGGAAAAGGAAATATTAATATTATTCTATTACGCCATTTTACCATATTAAGGAAACAAAAGGCTCAATGTAAGTGACGGTACTATTATATAAAACGAGGCAAAAACACTGATGGAAAGCAGATCGACAAGATGGCCTCTCTGCACAATTCAAACGTAATTTTTTCTACCGTTTTTAAAGCTTGATGTTTTGACAAACGAAGTTTCAACTGCCTCACATTTTTTGTATGGTTTTAGAGTGGTTCTCTTTGTGCTGTTTCACCTTTTGCGCCCGCTATGTATGCGATCGATGCTATGCCCATATGATGCTGAAGCATTATTGCAGCAAAACTAGAAGCTTAAATAATAAATATGAGAGAATATATATTGTAAACACGAACTCCAAATAAATGGAAGGCTGGGTAGTTTTCCAGCATTCTTTGTGAAGAAGGGAGCGTGTCGCTTGAGAAGTCCAAACAGCTAAGCTATGAAGGACCTTGAGTTATATTTTGTTTACAACAAATGCGGTTTGAATATTTAACAAGATTCTATTTGATCTTACGTTGTGGAGGTGGCGCTGAAAAAAGAAAAAAAGTCGATTAGTTCAAGGTCTCTGTCTTATTTCGACACCTATCTTTATAAGTCTGTGATCTGTCTTAGTCAATAACTACGTTACTGTTGAATGGAGAGATATCACTGTGGAGGAGGGGGGGGTTCCTTCCAGAAATAGGCTAATGGGGAGGTCGCATTTTCATCACTAATTTGACCCCTAATAGGGTTCAATTTTCAATGGAGTTCAAGGCTAGAATGGAGTTGCACATTTTCTAGATTTTGGGAGTAACAAAACTACGTTAGGTGGGGATTTACAAATGAGAAAATTTGTGGTAAAAAAGTGATTAAGATGGGGTATATAACCGACCACGGATGAGACTATAATAAGGTAAGGATTCTGAGAGGCTAGCAGTAACAGCTCAGCAAAAATTAACCTAAATCCTTGTTTGAATATGAAACTTATATATTGGAATCACCCTTTTTTTCAACTTCATCTAGTCCTTTACACCCTAAGATCAGTGTACATATATTCTCCACACTGTTCTTAAGACATTTCCAATGCTACCGTCAAGGAGCGTTCATTTAACGATCATAATGAGCTTTTTGAGCTGGTGATCTTTTCCTTCATTCCCCTAACCTTAATGTTTGATACTGAAGTGATATTGTGTGGGGAAATTTGACGCTATTCAATCTTAGGGATTAAATGAAGATTTAATTAGGTTTCACTTACGATCACAAAAGCCACAGCTCTCTTGGCACCTCGCCTTCACGTTCTCATAATCACAGTACCCACTCTGTTTCCAGTAGAGACATCCTGGATTTTTGTCCAGCTGATCTTCGGTGCAAACTGAAAATTCAAATACAGTGTAATCCTTTTATCACAAAACCTGATGAAGACCAATTAAAATGGTTCAAAATATCCCACATTTCGGAAATACAGGAAGAGATTACAATGGTACTATCTTCAAAACAACCAGAAATTTCACAGGTTATGACTTGAAAATCGTAATGGCCATGAAAATTACTCAGTAAGAGACTCACTTAAAAAATTGTATGGAGAGAGTTATTCTTGCATATGTTTAGTGTACTTTCCACTTACCTGCTCTTTTTACAACTTGTTTTCCGTTCATCCTTGGCCCCGGGGCGCCATAGCAACCCACTTGGAATGTGATCAGAAACAGGCCAAGAAGTAAGTTGTACATCGCTCAGGGATTAACTGTAGATAAGAAAAAACAAAAGACACTCAGCTCTTATCTAGTATAACAAGTTTGACTCGGTTTGATTTCTTAAGGGCTAAATGACTCTACTGGAACTTGTGTCCTGTGTTGTGTAGGACAAAACTAAAGAAAAAAAGAGGTTGAACTGTTTAATATTCTAAAAGAATTTCGACAAAATTTGAAATTAATCCTGTTTCAATTTTTATAGTTCTCAAACTTTTCTGGTCCTACGTGAGCATGCCTCGACACAGTCGACCTTCGGCCTTGAAATAGTTATGCCACACACAGGAGATGGTGTATTTGAATCAGTGAGCGTTAGGGTGCAACTATTGCAAGACTTATTACTACTTTAAGACGCTAAGGTTATCAAACTTGAAAATTGACCCGCGATATGAGAGGAATCTCTCGATCGTTTGTGTTGTGATCATTTAGGTTCGAGGAATGAGGAAAAGACCGTGGTGATAAAGTTTTTTTTTTTGACATTTTATACAATACTCATATTTCACCTGCTAAGAGAAATTCACATTTCCTTCAGTTCTATCAGATAACTCATCATATCTTTTCACAGTTAAACTCTCTTCATCTTCAAGGTTCTAAAGTATTTCAATAAAATATAAAATACCAGCTTCTCTTGGATCTAAAATTGTAGCTGCTTTTAACGGTATTATATAAGAATTGCTTCTATAAAGCTTACCGCACCAGTTTTCTTGTTAAGGGAAGGATGTGGATTCAGCTTCATCGCGAGCTCAACGAAATTGTCCGCCTTATATAAGTTTTTATTCAATAAATCTTTCATTAATCAGATCTAAATTTCGTTCATATATCCATACGTATACTGGCTTCAAACTGTTATCGTTTTTAATGAGAATAGTATTATTTTAAAACAATCAAGTGAAACTGACGCAGGTTTTACATGAGTGAGTATTATGATGAAATTGTAATATTTCCTTCTCGTCTCTAACGATCGGTCGACGAAAACTGCTCTTAAAGGAGAGCCGTTATCACGGAAAAAGCAAAATTATGATGATATTTAGGGTTAAATGACCAACTTAAAGTCGATGAGAATGTTTTTTTTGGAAATGAAACCGACAGTTTTCTATCGTCTTAAAGGTGTGAATCTTGCCTTCTTGACCAGCCGTTACCTCTGAGCTCTCACTGACAAACAATTACAATAAGACATAATATAAACAGTATACTAGTCGTGACAGTTATATCTTATTAAGTTTAATTTAGTTCTCCAGATTGGATTGTTTCTAAAAGTTTACTTTTCATACTGAGAGTTAAAAAAAAAGAAATGAATTCGAGACAAGCTCTCCTACAGTTCCCTAATGAAACTTAATTTTTTTTTTTTTATATATCTGGAAAGTACTTCTTCGTTAAATCGTTCACAATTGAAAGCTGTCCCAGGTAGATCAATGAAAACTCTCAACTCTAGTGAGGTATAACCACTTACACATTCGGTTTTATTTAAAGAACAACATGTTGTTAAATTTCTAAACTATTTTAATAATTCAAGATATCTGGCCAACTTTATTTGATTGCCTCACTCTGATAAAAATTAAGATCCACATATCAGTTGTTTTATATTGTAGTTGTAGTAAACAAGATTTGAAAATGACATCATTATTATCAGCATAATGCGGTACATTGTTAGACAAATTACCTAACAGTCATTTTCGTCATATCACAGGCCTGAGAAAATCCGTTGTTAAATCCTGAAATTTAAATTTGTTTCTTGTAAATTTAGTTAAATGCCAATCAGTATGAAAGAAACATTTATGCCTGTTTTCGTCCAAAATTAATTTTTTAAAAACATTTTTATCTCATCCTCCAAAGTTGTTTTATGCACCTCACTGCCAAGTGATGCATTTTCTAAAAGCTAACTTACAGCATTATTGTAAACATCACAGATTATTAAGAACCTATATCAATTTATTTTTATCCGAGACAAATGAGATTCTTAAAAAAATATATTATATTAATATTAATTTTGAATTATGTTGTCACTGTGTATATACTGCAATTTGCAAACAATTTAACACGGTGGCCTATTAAGAAAAACAAATGTCAGCGATCTAACTTTTATCAACTTTAAGGTGATTTTGCTGAAAATGTCTTTTGAAAATCTTACAGGTGAAAAAAGTTTGGAAAATTTTAAAGGTTATTTCTTTTGTTAAAGTTGTGATGCCAGAATGGATAAGAGAATTTATTTAACTCCTTGTTTGTGGTGTGGGCTGACGATTATTGAGGGTGGGAATTTTAGAGGAAGAACGCAGCCGCTTTTCTTGTATTTACATGTAAAACAATAGCACTCTAACTTAAGTTGCAATTTGTATTTTGTGCTAATGAAGACTTAACCTGTGTTACTATTGTTGTATTAAATGAGATTTATAACTGCCTGCAGCGCTTTAAGACAAATCAGTCTTCCTAAAAAAAGGTTATTCTTTTTTCCTATGTAGCCTCTAAGGTGGCTGTGTATTTTGACGATCCATTTAACAAGAAAATACATACAAAAAGCAACAATTTTCAAGAAGCCTTACGTTTTTTCCTCATACTCGATTCAGTACGTCATAAAACATTAGCGTAGTGAGAGGGTTTTTGCCATTCGATATGTTCATCAGTTAAAAATACTTTTTTCATACAGATTGGAAAAGTTTTCAAACCAACTTTTTGGAAAACATCTTCGGTCAACCGACTATTTTCACTCACATTTAACAACAGTAGGCTCCTGAGAGGCGCTATTTGATTTTCATAAACACAACAAGAGAAACTGTATCATCACAGCTGTGTTATCTACAACTAATTTTCAATTTATAACTGCCTGCAGCGCTTTAAGACAAATCAGTCTTCCTAAAAAAAGGTTATTCTTTTTTTCTATGTAGCCTCTAAGGTGGCTGTGTATTTTGACGAAAAGTTTTCGAACCAACTTTTTGGAAAATCACAGCTGTGTTCTCTACAAGTAATTTCCAATTTCGTCAAAATTATCACTATGCTGAAAGATGGACTTTTGATCAAAGTATATAAAAAATTTTCTTTTTCATTACCTTTTCTATTTACATTACTGGTTTAAAGTTAAGATCTTGGTATGTATTCACATTGTAGCTAACTGAGGCGCTTGCATGTGCAGCGTAAACGGCTGCTTCGTTTCTAAAGCGAAGGCACAGTCAATGTCGATTTTACAATCAAACTCAGAGACAAACACAACAAAACGCACTCAGAGAACATGTCCTCAGCGAAAGAAGGGGCTCCTGCGATGCATTTATTCAAGACCAGGCTAAAATAAGTGGCATCCTTGGGGCTATACTAGTTTATATTGGCCCTTTTGTTCAGAATGAAAAAATAAATAACCAATTTTTCAAAACAACCACACAAATTTGTAGTAAAAACGAGCAGCAAACAAAAGGAAAAACAACAGAAAGAAGTGAAAGCCTCTTTCCAGGCAAACTAATGAAAGAGCAATCGTTTTGTTTCGTGTTTAGGGAACTGCCTCTCTCTCTACTTGAAACTGTACATGAACTGTTCCGGAAATCATTTCAAAAATTTGGCAAATAGCTTTCTTATCTACAAAATTATTTTTTTGTTCACTTAAATAGTTTGTTTCATTTGCTAATCCGTCAGGCGTGTTCTCCACGAACACGCAACGATGAACCCGTATTTATCAAATTCGGCGCTTGTATTTTGCTTTTGCTTTACGAACTGTTCTCAAAATTGTTGACAGTCAGTCAAACAATTTTTTTCACTCATGAAACATGTTAACTATTTGCTTTAACGATCACCTTATCGTTAGAATGCACGCGATTTCTAAACGTGTAAACACGGAACAATGAGCATGCATATCCACTTTGGTACTTTTTGTTGCACTGTACATGTATGTTAACTGGGCTTAAGTTGTTATGAAACTCAAAAATCTCTTTTCCCTAGGAAACTAATATTCCAATCGAACGGTCTGTGTCAGTTCGTAACCTGAATGCGCTCTGCGGCAACACGAAACAATGTATGAACTAAATTTAAATTTATTCCGCTCCATCTGTAAAATGCACCTGTAATTATTGCGAAAAACAACACTCGACGTCTCTTACCTGCAAAACTTGTCTTTCAGTACGCTTCAATAAACCGTTTGCTTTAGCAAGAGATAAGCGCGCTCTTTGCGAGAACACGAAGTAATGTTCTTAATATATCCAAATCTGTGTTTGTTTAGCTAAGAAAACACATCTAACCGCACTCAATGTTGCTAACGGACTTGTTCAAATTAGCTTTTCTAAAAAGGTGTTACGTAATACCTAACAAATGACTTTGTCAGTTTCGTCAGTGATGGTTGGAAACAAAAGCAACCGACGTAAAGGATCTGTCGCATAGTGAAGATTACCCTAGGGATGTAAACAGGCATTTTCTTACAGTAAAAATGTTTTAAACTGTTTCTTTTCCAGTTTTGTACATCTTGGTTTTTCCAACTGATATCGTCTAAGGAAGAAAAAAACCTTGAATTTCAATGAACTCAGTTCAGTTGAGAGGGGGCGAAACGCGATACAGAGCATAAGTTGTATGTATGCAATAACTTTGCCTAAAGCAAGTATGTCACCTTTTCTATCATTACAATTTACCATACCAATTATTTGTACAGCGCGGAAATCATAAAATCGCTGAAATATGTAGGATTATTAATTTTTGGTCGGGGCTTCAAGATGTCTCTTTCCTTCTTGAATTCTAAGAAACAAATCATCATCTTAAATATCGCTCAGGAATTTAGAAAAATGTATATTCTTGATCAAGCTTGTTCAATTCGACTTTATCTACCATTTCCTTTACGTAAACGCTTCTTTTAAGATGCTAATTAAGCGATCTAACCGCACTTCAGATTATTGCACTGTTTGCCTACTTTGGATCGGAAAATCTAAACTACAAAGTAACTTTGCTTTTATTGTAAACTCTACGCATAATGCCGGCATTTGACTACAAAAAAAACCGCCAACGAAATATATATTGATGGGCGAAAATATATTCAAATAGTAAAAACCAAATGTCTTTAACAGTAGGCAATCATCACGATGATGATAATTACCTTAAGAGGCTGATTATGACCTAGTGTCGAAAACAGGGTAATTTGGTATCATCAAGTTAGTTTATGGTGTAAATTGGCCATGCCACCGTAAAAAATTTAATAGCTGACGCCTTCGCTCTGACGAAGGGCTAACGCTCGAAACATCAGTTTTTAAACTCTTTGCGGTGGCCAATTTACGTCATCAACTCAGTTGATAATCAGTAAATTAACCTGTTATGCTCTCCCACCGACGCAGCACCATAGTTTCTTTAGAAACTTACCCCCTTAATTCATAAATAGTTTTTACTTTTTAACAAATATTTGCATTGTATATAGCTCATTTTTTTTAAACTACACGAAATATTCTATACTAAGGGCGAAATATTCGCGATTTTCAAACTTACTGCCTCAGCAGAAGTTTTGTCATTAAAAGTCATTAGTCTCACAAGAGCAGCTTGTTTGAATTTCATTAGAATGAAGTGCTGTTTCTTCAAGAGAACTCCGGTCACTCAAGTTGCATTTAGATATTAAGACATTTTCGATCGAAATCTCCTGACAAGAACTACGTTCTTTCAAATATAGTCATCATATACCTTGGGTGAGTTCTCTTGCATCAGAAAGTTGTTTTATGTGTTTGTGACAGTTCGGCCTCTTTTAGCTGTTTAAGCTTTTTTTACAGTTTATTTTCATAATGAATGCAAATACACTTCTTTGTCAATCGATACTCCGCCACCAATAAATAAACTTTTGTCGTGATTTTGAACTCCCACTTTTTCGAGAAAGATCTGAGTTCTCAAGTTTCCAAATGGCCACGAAGTTTTTTACCTTCAGTAGTGTTCATCTACGAATCTTTACGTTCTGCGAAAATCATGGTTCTTCTGTTTCTTGAAATCATGCAACCCCAGTGCCAAATACATGTACAGGTCTGGTATAAACCGACTTTGGCAAAAGGCTTCAGTATTAACCTGGCTCAAGAGATTATAAACTCTTCATAATCTCTTGCCTTGGCCACAATATGGCTTTTACAACAATTCCATCGCTAATCTTTTCATATCTCTCCCTACGGTGTTTTTGTACTCCTCTTAACTCTTAAACTCCCATAAGTGATTATGACAGAAGTTATCCTTGCAATATTCATACCATATCAAGCAGAAAAGTGATGAGATGATGGGTTATTGGTTGATGCAACACCGAATTGTTTGAACTTAGATCATAAGAATAATGTGGCAGTCAGTGAGGAGACTTATTAATGAGATCTTTAGAGTGATATGGTTTAAGATACAAATAAAAGCCCGTGATAAGTTCTCTCTAGGTCTTCAAACAAACCAGCCCGTTCAAATTTTCAATATTAGCTGTCTGATAACCTCTTTGAAAACAGGTTGAACGGACAACGGTAAAAAAGGTTTACAGAGCCCTAATTCTTAGCTATATACTTGCGCTCTACTTGTAAATTCGGTTGATGAGCCCCAGGGAAAAGGAAAGGGTGTTCGAATTTGGAACCACCTTTTAAAGCTGTTGATAAAAAATCTTCGATGGCGCCACACAATTATATTGTAAATTTCAGTGATAATTAGAACGGAAGGCCAATGACTTACAGAATCCAATATTTCCTTCGGCACTGAAAAACAGCTCGACTATCGGACCGATCCACAATGTTTATGGTGCACCCAGCTGAGGAAAAAAAACTGGGAATATTTGCGGAATGTTTGTTAGACACCATAACAATATAGATTTTGCTTTCCTGTAGATACTACTGACCACATCAGTATGTTCTCCCTGTCGTGTTGTTCTAAATTAATAATAGACATAAAATTTGGCAACGGATGTAGCGCGCGTTAAAGAGTCAGGCTTGAAACGTTTGATTATCGACACAAAGCAATTCGAAGTTATTTGTTAAGAGTTTGTATCCATATTTTTCTCAAGTCGATTCAAGACTCTAATCCAAGTTCAGCAACCTTTTTTTTAGCGCACTGTATTTTTTTAAAAAAATAATCTTTAAAAGCGAGGTTTCGTAATGTTACTGAATGTTTGTAATCATCTTGAAGTAAAAATGTAGAAAATATTAAAAGGATATACCATTTAGTTTTGTTGCTTATAAAGAAAGCTTTCTCTGTTTTTCCCAAAAACAATGCAATAATTGTGTCAAATCATGAATAAGCTAAACAAGGGCAAATTAGTTTATTCTACCGTAACTTGCTTCTTGTCATTCACATCACCTATCTTTAAAAACATACTTCGCAGGAGAGCCGACAATTTCACTGACTTAACTGCGTTACGTTGAAATCTCTTCTACCGCATACTGCAAGCTAACACTTCCGTAAAACATGAGGCACAACTGAGAGACATAGATCAGAATAAAAGAAAATGTTACTGGTACCTTTGAAGTGAAATTATCCAGCAAGGTCCTCCAAAAGCAGGAAACTCGACCTCAGACGAAAATGGTTGCAAATGCTTTACAGAAAGATACCTTGATATATATCGTTTCGGTCAGCGATTTCCGACCCAATTAAATTAGGGGTAACTATTTTTTATTGTATTATTTTGGTACCATGAGAGAACAAACCGATGACAATATCTAGAACGGCGAAGATGATGCGATTAGAAATAACTTCATGAATCTTATCTCAAGAATGGTAATTTAAAGATTTAAATTTTTGGTACTGATATTATGCTTAAAATATACAAAAACAAGCTTTTTCTTGCGAGAGACCCGGAGTTGGTTAAATATTACAAACAATTAAGTTGTATCACAACAAACATCCATAATAAAACTTACTTTGATAATTTGAAGTATATTTCTTTTTTTCTACACTTTGTTAACTAGTTTAAAATTTGGAACCAAAATCTGAAGTATGGAGATCTGTTGATTCAAAAGTTAAAACAATCTCGCAGAGCATTTCCGTTTTCAGTATATTTCTCTTGGCGGCGCGAGGTAGTCTCGGAATATTGGATACTGATCAAAAGTTCAAGCTAAAGAGACAGGCGGGTCTAACATTGCAAAACGGAAACAAGAGTATTCTTAAACATGGCGGTTCCTGATTTTCTGATTAATCTCTTTTATGATAAAACTGATTAACTCTAAAATTGCTCGTTTCATTTTATTTTATTTTGTTTTTGTTTTGCGTTGGAGACACTCTTCAAACTGAAAATATCTGCAGATAGCTGATGAAAGATAAACTTTTAACATAGTAAAAGTAAAGAGTGATAGGCGGCGGTAAAAAATGAGATCGCGGCAACGACTTTACGGTTACATGTTCTGAAGCACTCTTAGGTATATTTGCTACTCTTATATATGTATGGTGTCACAAGAGAAACATTCCTTAAAACGAAAATATCTGCTGATGGTGTTTAAGAAGCATCAAGATTTTTTTTTTCTTTTTTGCAATAATCAAAATTAAAGAACTTTCTTCTCCCTCCACTTTGATTTTAGTACTGAGAAACAGATCGGCGATTATCGATAAACGGTAGGACTGTAATTAAAAGAGTAAATGACGCTGCAAGAGAACTGACATCGACTTACGAAAAACCCCAGCTGTCAGAAACTATGATTAAACCATAAGTATTGATCAATTAAAACGTGGACGGCTTTTATTAAAAGGAAATTTTAAAAAAAACTGCTATTGTCTGTGTGTATTTTTTTCAGCTTCGCAATTAAAAGCGATTTATATTTATCAGAGGATAAATGAAAAATAAACATTACAGATAACGAATGATTGACTCAGGAAAAAATTGAAATGTTGCAGTAATGATTTAAGTTCAAATTTCTTGAAGTACCACTTAAGTGTATTTGTTACCTTAACATATGGGATGCACGGAATGGACGCCGCCGATTTGCATACCGACTAAAGTAGCATTTATGGTTTGCTAACACTTTACTCTTGGTTGCAATTCGTTACCGATGATTCTAAGATTGCCGCTTGCATTGTATGTTTAGGTAGTCTGATTAAATTGATTCAGAAATGCGTAACTTTCTAAGACAAGATAAAATATCCGAAGGTCTGAGGTTCGATTCCTCATGGGGACTCAGAATTTTTTTTCTTTGTTCCACGGCCGTGACAAGACGAAAAAATATCTTCCGATCCATATAAATATTTACTCTTAATCAGTTAATATAACTTTTGTCGTCTGAACAAAGGTGCATCATTATGGCATTTTAAAACAAACAGCCATGGAAATAATTTTGAAATGCCAATGACCAATAATCTTAACAAACTGGTTGGAAACCGAATGACAACAACTAAGAGTTCAATGCCTCAAAATAGCTGTCAAATAAATACGATATTGATAGCCCTGACGTAAAAAAGTAATCATAAGTAATATTTCTCTAATAGCTTATAACTTGCCACGAAATTTATATGAGATAGTTCAAGTGAGGAGAAAAAGTGATATCAAGTACTTTTGATAACAAAAAAAACCGATTTTAATTAGTCCATGGTTAATGATTTTGAAATAAGTTCTCTAACCGTTCTGAAATCCTTTGGTTTGGTTTAAAACTTTTTAAAGACCATCATCAGCTCACTTAGAAAATCAAGCTTTTTAGGAAAAACTCAAATAGACCATCTTCTTCGACAATATTGTATTTACAGTGTTTATGAGTTTAGCTGAGACAGCTAAGTAAATTGTAATCATTGATAATTAAAATGTTAACATGCGTAAATTCAAGCGAGATAGGAAGATAGTATATCTTTTTTAAGAAAAAAAAAAGAAATTCTTTAGATTTTCCAAGAGTATTACAATTAAATCGAGTACTCTAGAAAGTAAAACGGGAATTAGCTCTAGAAACCTGTCCGACATTCATTTAACTTTTATGATCTGACCATTATTAATTTTCTTTTATAGCCGCTGTAAACATCTATCACTTTCTCTTTTCGGTACTTTCATCTAAAACTTAGATTTCTTGTTCGAAAAAACAAGTCATACGATGACTGAGTATACAAGTCTTCTGTTTGTGAGTTTAGCTTGGAAAGTAAAAACAAACTGTAATTAAAAATCATTTAAATGTTAGAGTGTACTTCAGCTAAAAGTTTAGTAGTGGGCAGTAAAAATTAAGTAGAAATACTTAAACAATTTAAACACCTAAAATCAAGGACGGAAATCTTTTAACGAGGAGGTCAAAGAATCAATACTGTGGAATAGCTTTCCTTTACATTTGTTTAGCTTAATTCTAAGCGGCTTGGCAAATCTCTCGCTTTTTTTATCGATAATTTCAAAGTTATTGAGTAAAGGCAAGAAAGAGGAAGATTGCTTCGCGTGATCCTTAAAAACACTCAAGGAAATTTGTTAAAAAAAATTGCATTGGTGTATATGTTAATGAAACTTTTGTGTTTTTGTTAAGTGGTTAAATATGTACTTTTAACACGCCGTTCTATTTATTTTTAAAGACAGATCACGTATTTCATGTGACGTGAAGGGAAGACAACCATTATTTTCACGCCTTTGCTTTAGACAGTTCCTGAAAAAGAGGCATTTTAGCATGAGATAAAGCACACACTTTCTTACGACCAAAACAATTAGGAAATAAACAATCTAAAAGCTTTAATTTTCCTGTTTGTATTTAAGACCACATGAAGCATTAATTTGTTTATTTTTGTATAAACTAAATATGAAATGTTTCCTTCCGATAACACCATACACTAGAATTCACGGATCTACAACACTCAGAGGAGTCTATCTGATTCAAGCGATTCAACTAACTTGGCTGCGCTTTTAAACAGTTCAGAATGCGCTCATTACCTATTGTTCTAATCCTTGTGTCATTGATCGCTTGCTCAGCGAGGCCACAACAATCTTCTCTGCGTTCCAAGCGCTCCCGTAAGTATTTTGAGGGTAATGCAGGGAAATTGCGAACGTTTACGAGTTCTGTCAGACACTCGCCATGTGCTATCGCCCAAAGTTTTGAATATATTTCTGGTTGTTTATTATTATTACTATCGAAAAGTTAAATTCTTACCTGTGAGTTTCCTTTCCATCTTCGGAAGTGTATCTCTAAGTTAATTCTGAAGCAAAAGCAGTAACAGCAATAGCAGTTGCAATTGCAGAAGCAGAAGTAGTATCACCATTGGAATAGGCTTTAACCAGAAAATATAAAGCAAAAAACAGTGACATCTCTTTACTTCAGGTACGAAAGCTACAGTCGCCCCACCATCCACCCCACCGTGACTATTTTTATCCTAAAAAATCTATCCGAATCACCCCCACGGGGAGGATTTGTCTTATCGTCAGTTTTGCCGATGGTTTAAACCTGCCGCTCGAAGGATAATAGGACATTTTGAATACAGTTTTGCGTGTATTTTAAAGCTGTTTCTGCCATTGTTCCAAAGTAGCCATATACGGTCATTGTTAATCGTTTAACAAAGCCTGCTGTAATCTGAGCTGATCCACATTTCTTGATACGAGTCTATTGAAACAAGACTTACACAGATGGAGGTTGTCTCCATTTCTACTGATATCTCTATGATAACCCTGTGGGTTCTGCTTCACCTCACCTTAAGTATCAGTCATCAAAGTGGTCAATTCATACCGTTACTGATCAAATCTGCTCCGCCAATCTTTTTCCAAAGTTTGAGGAAAAAAAAAACCAGAACCATTTATATTTCAATATGCCGTAAATTGTACAACCTTCATCGCAAAAGTGCCAACGAAAAACATTGAAACATCAAACTCAATCGACGGAAGTGAGTGAGGGCCTTTACAATGATTCCTTCACGAACGTTTGATTACAAGAGTGAGGGTATTATAGATACAGGTGTTCCAGTAAGCGTTGAACTTTTTTCAAAGTTACAGGAAAGAGGTTACATGATCCCTGCCATGAAATTTATTCTACAGTCTCACTAATGCGAAACAAAAACATCAGCCAAGCTATGTTATCTCTAATTTGTTGAAAAAAAGGTGGCATATATATGTTCAACGCTTATAGCAAAAGAAGGGGACAGGTTAAAGTGACTCGGTTTTATCAACCAAGTTGTCAATGTAAACTGGCCGCCGTAGAGAGTTTCAAAAGCTAGCGTTTTTAGCGATAGCCCTTCGTATTCGCTCTGACGAAGGACTGAAGCTTGAAACATACGGTAACCAATTTCATTTTTAATTCAGTTGATAAAGCCAAATCATCTTTTAATAACCACCCCCCCCCCCCCAACCGACGCAGCACCACAGTTTCCATAGAAACGTACACCTTTATTCAGTTAGAGTAACTGATAATTCTCATCCTAAACAGACTGCGTTGACTGGTATCAGTATTGCAGCTATTGGAGACGTCTTGGATATTGTCATCCCAACAGTTATTACTACAACTCAATGAGGATGTATTGCAAGAGGACATGCGGTCTTTGTGAAGGTGGGTTCAGCAGTATATTATATTAGGTACGAACCATTTACCTTTTGACTCTCAAGATCTGATTGTTTATTCTCCCTTCTATCTTATACACATTTCCTTCTAACGAGAATTTGGCGTTAAATCAAGGTAACAACTTCTACCTGATAAGTTTGAATATTCTCATGACCTGTTTGCTGGAGAATGTATGGATATTAAAGGGAAAAGTTTCAGGTTAATCACTTCTGGGAGTTAAGGGTTAACAGAGCCTTACACTATGCAGAGTTCTTTGTACACTCCCCAAGCAGCTACGCTACGGCCATTTTTGTAAACAATAATTATCGTTATTTCTGCGACAGAGTAGAATTACAGAAAGACCCGTGTCAAAAATGGCAGAATTAATTGTTCTTTTTCTGTATACATGCAAATTACCCCTTCTTGCCTCGTCAACAAGTCTAAAAAAAAAAATTCTGTTCAAAAGCGAACCCAACAGGGCTGTAGAGTTACCGAAAGACCTGTGTCACAAATGGCAGACTTAATTGTTTGTTTTTTGGTATACATGCAAATTACACCTTTTGGCCTCGTCAACATGTTTGAAAAAATTAAATTCTGATCAAAAACGAAGCCAACAGGGCCTATATGTAAGGACCTGAAAGAATAATAACCACACCAGCCTCTGTAAAAGGAATCGGGTGTAAAAAGGACTCATTCCAGGTTCATTTTGTTTATAGTTACATACATTAAAGTTTAAAAAAAATTCTAAACTATATTTGTGTATTCCTTCTTTGTGTTAGCATGCAGGGATAAAAATGCAAATTGCAGATATTGGGGCAGCCGAGGATACTGCCAACAAGGAAGCTATTACTATAAGTTTATGATCATCTACTGCCCGGCTACGTGCAGCGTTTGTAGTAAGTAAAACAATCTAGTGAAGGACATGGAATGGAACTAATGTCCTTATCATACAGCTTGAGGTAAAAACTCCAGGAACTGAGCCAATAGATTAAACCTATTTTGTAGAGTTCTTACAGAAAAATACGACAGATTTTATTTATTTCTTTATTTATCGATTCAATAATTATTTATACACAAAAATTTCTTTTCACCCAATATGATTTTAATGCACCGGGTATCTAGGTATTTTTAGCTGGCAGTTCTTTTAAGTCGTTTTTTTCTTTCTTGACCTTTCAATTTCGTCGTCTTCTCTCTTTAGATTGTTTACCTGACTCAACTGGATCCTGCTCGTATTGGAAAAGACTTGGTTATTGTAGCTCCGGCAGTTATTACTACCAATACATGTTACTTCATTGTCAAACATCATGCGGATTTTGTGTCAGTAAGTAGCGACGTGATCTGCTACTTCCACGTACAGGACAACTGTATAAAAATAAATTTTAGTGTACCGTGCTTCTGTTCATTCGCACATCACAAAGAGACACGTCTAACTTGACGTTTGGCACTTTTACGTTTGCACAGAAGCAGATGCTTTTGTAGACAGAAGTAATGTATAATTCATTTGACGTAACCGTACTTCCTACATAAGAACAGTTCGATGCCTTTGAGTAATTCTTCAGAAAGGAAATCCAACAATGACGCTATTTATCGTTGAGTACAAGGTCAAAGCTTCTCAGAAAACTTTGCCTGAGTTCCTATAACGTCTCTTTTCACTTAAATGGTTTATTTCAGAGCCAACTACAACACAGCCAGTCACTACAACTCCAGTGACCACTGCTGCACCAGGTACCACTGCTGCACCAGTTACCACTGCTGCGCCAGGTACCACTGCTGCACCGGGTACCACTGCTGCACCAGGCACCACGGCTGCGCCAGGCACCACCGCTGCACCAGGCACCACCGCTGCACCCGGTACCACTGTTGCACCAGGTACCACTGCCGCCCCAGGTACCACCGCTGCACCAGGCACCACTGCTGCACCAGGCACCACCGCTGCACCCGGTACCACTGCTGCACCAGGTACCACTGCCGCTCCAGGTACCACTGCTGCACCAGGTACCACTTCTGCCCCAGGTACCACTGCTGCCCCAGGTACCACTGCTGCACCAGGTACCACTGCCGCTCCAGGTACCACTGCTGCACCCGGTACCACTGCCGCACCAGGCACCACCGCTGCACCAGGTACCACTGCAGTGCCAGGCACCACTGCTGCACCAGGCACCACCGCTGCACCAGGCACCACTGCTGCACCAGGTACTACTGCCGCTCCAGGTACCACTGCTGCACCAGGCACCACTGCTGCACCAGGCACCACCGCTGTACCGGGTACCACTGCTGCACCAGGTACTACCGCTGCACCAGGTACCACTGCTGCACCAGGTACCACTGCCGCCCCAGGTACTACTGCCGCACCGGGTACCACTGCTGCTCCAGGTACCACAGCTAGCCCTGTGACCTCAGGGGAACCAAGCACCACGGATAGTCCTTCAACAACAGATTCACCCAGTACTTCTGCAAATCCTTCAACCACGAATGCGCCGATCACAACTTCACAGGTTTCGACGGCTCCTCCACCTCCCGCTGGTATTACAGATATTTTACTTCTTTAAGTTTTTCTCCCCTAGATATAAAAGTTTTATTACTGAGTTAAGTAAAAGTTTGCATGAAAATTCCAACTCACTTTTTAGCTGAAAGCACATAGACTAATTCCAAAAGGAGCATGAAAGAAGAAAATTAAGTGCAAAAATTTGAAATTTTGTGTAGGGAACTAATATAGGATGTATCTAATTTTTACACGTCTTAGGAAACTCTCCTTGTGCTAATTTAATCCAAATTGCTCCAACAAAATCATTTCATTTTAAGTTGACTTAATGAATCACCGGTAAAGTATAAACATATGGACCTTAAAATGTGCCGTATAGTTTCATCAGTTGTACCCTGCGATATGTACGCTCTTTTTTTTTTTCAGAACATGCCAAAGAAAACTGCTCTTTTTAAAGCATGCGACCTTTAAGGATAATCATTTACAATCGCTCTGAATTTTTACAGAAAATGCCTGCTTGAAGGGACACAACGACAGGCGTGCTCTGCATGGGGCAGATCCCCTGGTCTGGAATGACACTTTGGTACAACGCGCTCAGGTCTGGGCAGATCACTTAGCAGCTAACAACATTATTGAACATGATCCTAATCGCAATGGTGAAGGAGAAAACATAGCCTTTTTTCAGGGACATGACTCTGCTGATTGTGCTGATGCCTTGATTGGATGGTAGGGCAATTCTGATTTGCAAATTTACTTAACATTACATAGAAAGGCCCAAATATTCTTCTAATATTGCGTTCAATAACAATCGTTGCTTCATGCCCGTCTTCAAAAAGAAGGGGTTGCTCCAATCAGTTAGAAACATGCAGTAAATTAACAACCTTCGCAAAAAGTTTGGTAAGGCTGACCACTTCAGAATAGTCAAAACATTACGATTTAGAGTCAATAGCCCGAAACTACAATGAGTGACAAAAGCAGTTGACGTGCTTCCCCTTACTTGATGGTCGACAACCCTACAGTCGGCCTAATAAAGAGAAATGTTGTAAATATTCGTCAAAGCGTACTTCAAGTCCTCCCTTTCCCCAAAAAATGTTTCCTGAAATAAGTGAAATTCACTTTTTAACATTTTTTTTAAAAAACTAAACTAGTGAGTGGCACTCTGCGAACAGAAGTTATAAAACTTCTTTATTCTCTGACGCGTTTCGTCAAACTCCCGTAAACTTCTTCAGGTAGTTATACAAGTGAACACTAAATGCTATTACGGGGGCCAATGACCATATAGGCTTGGCCGGACTTACGAACAGGAACAGGCTAAATTGTGCAAAATTTTGAAAATTTTTCAGGCGAGGTGGGAAAAATATCGGCGGCCACGGTTTTAGCTAAAAATAGGCAATATTGAAATGTGGGAGAGGGGAAACAATGAGCGTCATATAAAAAAATTTTAAAAAGCAGTAGAGAGTGCAAAGACTTTCGCCACTTTTTGTATCTTAAATGAAATATGACATTTTAGATATATGTACATTTTGAAATGAGATTTGTTTACGTTTACTGATCTACGCTTACCTACAGAACCATTGCAGTTACTTAAAAGCAATATAAACCTCTAGAATATACCATTTTCTCCACTTCTTAAGGTATGACAATGAAGAGCCCAAATACGATTATAGCAACCCTGGATTTACATCCCAAACGGGTCACTTTACGCAGGTAAACTCCTAAGCTTACTCATAGATATCATTGTGTTCATTTGTTTTACGGAGTCCTTCCGTAATCGAATGAAATCATTTTTCTCGACGAACGAAGGGCAATCAGTACTAAATGGTAGCATTAGATATCTCAAGATATCTTATGAAAAGTTTGTCTACACAACTATTACTCTGAAATAGTTGAGGGTTTAGCAGATCCTACAGAACAATCGTCCTTGTTAATAAGACAAGGACCAGTGTCCAAATCTAAGAAACGAAAGAAAAAGGTAAAGGAATTAAGATCTATTTAGTGATAACGGTTAAAAGGCTAGGCTAATTTACTCGTATCTGATTGTGACTACAGCAGTAGACGAAAGAAAAATATTCAATCTTATAACAGCATTCAAACATTAACATTGCACACTCAATAAGGTCGTCAAAGTTTCACACCCTCCACTTTGACGTACGCACCAAACCTTCAGGGTAAACTGAGCCTATAGTCTTTCGAAGGAGAGAAACACAAGCAAAAAATGAGGGGTTTCGTATGAGGCTGGAAAGATTTTCCTGCAAAACTAATTTTATAAATCTTGAAATTGAAGGGGACGAAGCACCCTTACATGCATCCTCTGACACGCATAAAACAGGTTCCACCCTAATTGAGACAGGGGGGCTGGAACCGAGATGTGCAAACCGACCACCCTCCTCTTTCTTGTCTTGATAAAATAAATACTAACGTACCGACCTAGCCCAATCGACAACGATTCGACATTCAAACCAACCAGAATCCTGTATCTGAGCTAAACATTTTTTATCCAGTTTGTGGATCACAATACCACTCCAATAAGTTATTTCTCTTAAATCTTTCCATACGTTCTCAATTCGCGAGATATTTTAGCCCAAATCCGCGGGATGTATACCTACTCAGTTTTTCCTAGATAAACTTAAACTCCGTGTTAAAATGGCACGTATCTGCCATCCTCAGGTCGTGTGGAAGGCAACTACATCCGTTGGAGTGGCCCAAACTTCAACTGGGTCGGGACAGTCAAAAAAAATATACATTGTGGCTCGCTATTATCCGGCAGGAAACGTCAAAGGTTTCTTCAGTGAAAATGTGGGGAATAAGCTATCCCCCTGAAGGTAATCGTTCGATTAATCGACCCACCCTAGTTTAGAGAATAGAGCAGCAGCTTAATGGACGGAGAAATGGACAACCTGATGGATTAAGGAAGGAATGGGAAGATGTACGGCTGATGAAGGAAATACAAAAAAAAGTTGAGGATCGATTGAAAGATAATGCCATTGATATAATGACGATTATTGGTAATTTAATTGACTGACTCACTGATTGATTGACCGTCTTACTGACTGACTGACTGACAGACTGACAGACAGTCAGTCTGACAGACGGACAAACTGACAAACTGACGGACTGACAGACTCAATGACCGACTAATTGAATGACTCACAGACTGACCAACTGACTAACTGACTGACAGACTCAATGACTGACTAACTGACTCACTGACAGACTGACAGATTGACAGATTTATTGACTAATTCATTTATAGATAAATTTTAAATTTTTTTTTTCAGGGCCTCAGAGTCGCCGGCTCAGTGCAATCAATGGGATGAAATTCAGTGCAAAGAAAATTGAGAGTAGCTAAGTGAGGGGATGAACTTAGAATTTGGACAACTCATTCTCATGAAATTTGTATTATTAAGCGATAGATAAGGGATAAAGAAATAAAGACAGCATTTAGATCACATTCTTTGTACACTTTCAGAACTTAATTGTTTAACTCCTTTTAAGGGAGTTTGGATTCGATGGAGATATCTGTTTTGCTGTTGTTTCGACCAAATTTCAGCTCGATTTAGCAGATTATACTCCACAATTCGAAAAGTTGGTAACTGAGTAAATTTCTTCGGTTCTTTTTTTTAGTCACTTCTACTATCTGTATCGGCTTTTAGCGGGAGACGAAAACTGGCGTAAAACAGCCGGGTTGCACACATGCAGTAATTAAGTGCAAATAGGTAGTCACTAGGACGACTGGACAGGTGCAGGTGATCTTAAACCTTCACACCTTAAACTTACCTTGCAGTAGTTTAAATTGTACAGAGTAAAGGAAAAATTCCTTCTAACACGCTTGTTTCGATTCGCAAGTTAATCACTAAGTGACCTTAAAGAAGAAATTCGTCCTTTTATGACTTATTGATCATTGGAAATATTCAAATGAATGCAGCTACGAGTCGAGTGACCTTCCAAGGAGAAAACTACACGCTTCCCTTGAACCAAAGCAAATTAATTACTTATCAGAATTTTTTTTTTAATGGGGTCTCCAAAGGAACACAGATTGCATGGCCATGTTGTGTTATGACTTGTTTATTACTTTCTTTCTCATTGTTGCATTTCCCACCACAGATTTTTTAATGGAATCAAAGTTTTCGCAGAATTTCCCACTTGCGTTACTGAGAATTCCGCACACCCTGGTTCAGTAATCGTGGACTGCATACTTTTACTTGATTCAGGTGTTAATGTCGACAATTCAGCATTACACGTACTGTTCCACGATCTATCTATCAGTAGTACAATCTAGTCTTAAGGTTGCAAAAATTGCTACATTTATTAGCACATGAAATCCACGTAATTCCGTGTGGAATTCAAGACTTGCTCACGTTCTACAACGATTCGTGCACTAATTTCCAATCAAACATAGCTTTCCTTAACAATCCTGCTGCTATGTTCCTACGCGCTTAACGCCCTGGAAAAACGTAATTAGATAAGTTACTGTTCGCAGAGCTAATTTGATTATCCTACGTCGCTTCTTATTACCTACTACTTTAATTGTGACGGTAACACTGTACTTTGACGGTAACGAAATTACAACTTACTTGATACGCAATCAAATTTATAATAAATCAAGGAAATAAATCAAGTTATTGTTGATAATCTTGAACGAAAGCTGCCTTGTCATTTTTCAATGAAGTCGTCGTGCCAGTAATTCCCACGGGCAAAATTACTTGAAATTAAAAAGAGTAAAAAAGGCTCAACCTTGCTAAAAGTATAATAATTTCATCGATGGCGAAAGTTTTTTTAAGGAGGGCTAATATCATTGCTTTGGCGTCGTACAATTTATGAAAAAACATGTGAAATTAATTCATAATTTTACTAGTCCCCATGCGATTACTACACTAAAAATATCACATTCCTAGGGTCGATTAGCTATTGCCAGAAGTAGGGTTCTTCTACATTTCTTGGCTAGCAGACCCACACGCACAATATACACATTGATTTGAGTGATACTGTGAACTTGATACTGTTATATTCCTATTTTTTTCCAAAATGTAAACAAGTTATCGTGATTATTTTCCGGGAGTTCAGGAATTGGGAGTCAAGTGCAACTCTCGAATTTTCCCAGTCCTTGTCAGACTCTCGTATTGTAGAGGCGAGCAGAAAACGCTAGGAAGCCACAATTGTTCACCACCCTTATCATTCGACATCAGCATGTCGCAAACTTCTTCATGTTGCGAAGGCCTCAGGAGGTCCTTCATACACGAAATATCCCTTCGTAAATCGCCGGCCGGCTAGTAAGACCTTCCGCGAAGTACGCGAGCTGCCTGTACACCAGAGGCGATGAGAATCTGCTCACAGACTATTCGATGGTCCCTTTTAACAAAGGGCCTGGTAAAGGCTAGAATTTGCCATCATATGTTTCACCCCCGCAATAAAGCTGAAGGTGTCAGAAATTAAGTTTCATGTGCGAACCAATTCGTGGTTTCGACACACCCAACCCCTGACTGAGTATCGTGAATATTACCACTCGCAATAAACCACGGCACGATCATTCTGTGAAGTGTATATCCGCGAACAACATGCGTCTCATACTCCTCGTGACGACTCTTTTCATTCTTCTTGCTTTTTGCAAGGGAAAGACACGACGAACAATGAAATCTTGTCGAGGAAGCGTCAAAGTTAACAAGCGTTCTGTTACTGGTTGGTGATGTTTTGGTTTTTTGTTATCTGTTGCTAATTTTGGTGTGATATTTGGCGTACGTTCGTCTTCCATTTTATCAGCGGCAATGCAGAATGCAGATAACAAGGAACTCTGTACATAAAAAAAACGTTCGACCTCTTTTTCCATTTGTGCCTTTTATCCATTTTCTCTCTTGGATCCTAGCACGTCAATCGGCGTAGACATATATTGTATAAACACAACTTGATGTCTTATGATCACACAGAAGAAAAATGTAGAAAATATATGCTGATTTTTGAAACAATGTAGTTTAAAGACCTTCATGGTACTCGAAAAGATTAATCTATATCAAAGGCAAGGATATAGTTGGTCATGTTATGAAATGCGTTGCGTTTTTGAGCTTATTGCGGGCTTGGTGCGATTATCAAAGTCGAGTTATATGATGCGATTGTAGTTGTTAGACATAAGAGCATTGTATGGCCAGGGATGTACTTAGACAACATCCAGAATGTGAATCATGTATTTTTAAGTTTACATTCGTAAATATCTGCACTACAGAAGAAGACAACTCGAATTCAAAGCCCCTGGTGAGTATCATAATCACATGCAGGCGGGGTTAATTACATTCTTTGGCTTGAAACAAAGCAGCGATAGTTGTGAAAGTTGTATGCAGTGATCGTGAAAAAAATTTTACCGTGATCTGCCCAATACGTATTACAGCTTTCACATCTGCGAGCAAAAACAAGAGAGTGAGAGGAACAGAGAGAAATCATAGCTAGCTAATTAAAGAAAAAATTACAGCCAAAATTTAGTTAAGAATGTGTTCTGATTAAAGATCTAATGAATATCGTTGAGATTATCGATGCAAGAGATCAAATAATTTGACATATATTTAATTTATTACCTGCATGCTTTTTTTAACTGATTAAAAAATAAGTAAGTTTTATAGTTCAGCCCACACTTCGTCCAAATCCACAGATAAGGTATGCGCCTCTTCGGATCACCAGAACTGCTGGTACTGGAGCGGTTTGGGATATTGCAATCCAAGCAAGTCCTTTTACAAGACGATGGTACTTAAGTGTAAGGGAGCGTGTAACTTGTGTGGAGGTGAGTTAAAAATAAAGCACTGAAAATCGTGCCTGATCTCTTTTCTTTCTGTTTGTAATATTTTAAAATAGGGTTTATTAGAAAGTTTTTCGGCGCTGTTACAGTGTTTCTTGTGAAATAGCCTCGACACATCGCCCTTTCATCGGAAATAAAAACACCTCAATCTCGCACCTTACCGAGTTTTAAAAGTTTAACATCATTGACACCACGCGTAATTGTTGAGGACATTTGTCCAAGTTTTGTCGATGTTTCATTCAAATGATGATCATTCAAATTAGGTGGAAAGCAAGCATTTTTCCATCCCATGCGATGATCTGCTACTTGCTGCTCACTTCTGCCCAAAATTTGTGGGGTTCATCTCCCACTCGATGGCAGCTGAGCGGAGGATGCGTTTTGGGGGAAATTGCGCAATTCACATGGAACAACTCTTATCTACAGGGAGCGTGAGTCAAACTGAGGCCATCGCCTGATACCTGAAAATTGTCAGAACACTTGAAATAAAGCATATTCCAGTTCTGTTTCGAGTTTGAGTTCGACTGAGAAGGACTTCGTGCTGGACTTGGAGTCACGTTTCGAGTCAACAATTTGCCAGGCTCCTCAATTTGCTTAATCCGTTTTTAAAAAGGCAAACAATTACGCCATCGCTCTATAATAAATTTTTCCTAACCTCGTTCCCATGCAAAATAAGTAGCATTGTGCATTTTATCCGGATACCGCCTTTGGAGGGGGTTCGTTGATTTTTGGTCATGTCACAACGGGTATTGACAGGAATACAAAGGGGGAAGGCAGGCTATTTGTTTCTTATTTTATTTTTGTTTCTTCACAGACAAGAACTGCCCCGACCATGTTCATTGCCATTCCTGGAAACAAAGAGGTTTTTGTCGACCTGAAGGGCCATATTACTCCTACATGAAGGCGTACTGTCCAGCCACCTGCGAGCTATGTGGTATGTAGAGATGCTTTGTTTTGATGTAACGCTGGAAGAGGAAGCGAATTGATCAGCGACGCGAAGGTTCGGGTCGTGTTACGCAACCCGACCCAGACCTCCTCGCTTTTTCCACTCCTACGCGTTCCATTGCACCATTTACATGTCGCACTTCGTTTTACTGACCTAAACCCTTTAACTCCCATAAGTGATTATCATGTAACTTCTCCCCATAACAACCTCATATTATCCAGCCAACAGGTAATGAGAATACTCAAACTTATCAGGTAGAGGTGGGTAGTCTTGATCTGGCGACAAATTCTTCGAACTTATTTACAAGGAAATGTGTAGCAGCTAGAGAGGAGAATTAACAATCAGATCTTGGGAGTTAAAGGGTTAACGTCTAATTTTTACGAGGGTCAGTTTTGAACTAACTTATAGTTAGAACGAACGAATATCAAAGCAAGACTGAGAAATACTGTAATAGCCAAGGGATATTGAAAATAATGGCATCGACTCGTAAGGGCCTTACCTTCCCATGCATGCGACTGTTTAATTTAATTTTCAGCAACACCATCGTGCAGTAACCTTGAAACATTTACTGTCTAACATTAGGCTTTCCATCAGGCTTCTCGAAGTTATTTTGTGTTATTGAACAAATTAATTTTAATATCGGCTCTGAGAGCAGCTTGTTTACTATTTGCTTTTAGGTTTTGTTGATTAGTTTAGGTCTCTTTCTTTTGGTTTTAGACTATGAATAGTCACCCATTTTCTGTGAAGTCCGCGGCACATGTCAAAATAAATAGTTACAAAAAAATTGATGTTAGCGTGCCGCGACGGACTTTTCCGAAGAATGCTCTTAGTCTATTTGGTTTTTGTAAAATATTCTATTTGACGAATGAATCAGTGTTTTGTAATTTACTACACTAATAGGTTGCGTTCCTGAGCCAAATAATGATCCATCCTGCGCTTTCTTGGCGAAAGCCGGTTATTGTAACCCTAAACATCGATTCTATGGCTATATGATGAACAACTGTCAACATTCCTGCGGTTTTTGTCCCGGTAGGTTAATGAGGAGGTTAAAATTTAGAACGACGCAGAGAAATAACGAGATGAAGTGTAATTAAGCTCAGAAAAGTACCTGATTTTCTTACGCTGGTGTTGATAGCCTTAGTCTGTTGCGTACATATGAAAATACCACGATCGGTCTTTCGAGGCGACTTTCTTTAACCTCTAAGCAGGCTGAAGCCCTTACTAACAAATGAACTGCTTCGTAAAAATAATCAAAAGGAAATGTGGGATATGAAGTTATCTTAAATGTGTTATTTCTCCTTTGATCAAAAACGACGAAACAGACTGTTATGTTTGTAGGCCTTTCTTAAAGCAGCATCAACATACCTGCGATGTTCAATTTATCTACAACAACAAGTCGTGACAATTATGTGTGTTATGTTTCCTTTCTCTTTTAAATCTTGTTTTTAGGATCATCAAAGACTGAACCAACAACGTCTACAACGTCTGCTTCGTCAACGACCGCTGAACTATCTACAACGCCTAGTCCTTCAACCACAGGTGTACCATCCACGACGTCTAGTCTTTCAACCACAAGTGCACCATCTACGACATCTAGTCCTTCAACCACAGGTGCACCATCTACGAAGTCTGGCCTTTCGACCACTGGTGCACCATCTACGACGTCTGATGTTTCAACCACAGGTGAACAATCTACTTCGTCATCAAACACTACCGCTGCTTTGACAGCTGAAGGTATCACAAAAATTGTCATTCTTCTTACACATTTTTCTTTGTTTACGGAAATCTCGAATTTAAAATTATTTTAATGGTTTATTTACAGTTAATGCTTGCTTAAAAGTACACAACGAAAGGCGTGCTCTTCATGGTGCAAGTCCGCTGGTCTGGGATGATACACTGAGAGAGCATGCGCAGGCTTGGGCCGATCACCTGGCTGAGACTGGCAAAATTCGTCATGACCCAAACCGAGACGAGGAAGGAGAAAACATAGCTTGGTTTAAAGGATACAGAACTGCAGGTTGTGAAGATGCACTGATGGAATGGTAGGCTGTCTATTAAGTCCTGTATCGATTAAATTTCAATACCCCTTGACGAAAGTGTAAATTCAAAACATTTCGTACTCGATCGACTTCTTGAGTTTATCATTTTTACATTTATGCGTCAAGTACTCTTCTGCTTTTTTAACAACTCACTTCCACAGCAGCTACCTTCACTAAACGAATGCTTAAGAAATGTCTTTGCATGGTTCCACAAGGCAAAACAATGTTTCAAGTTAAAACTTGACTCTGTTCTGTGATTCGTTCCTTCTCTTTCTCTCTCTCCTTGTAAGGTACGACAGAGAGGAACCAAAGTATGATTATAGGAACCCTGGATTTTCTCCTGAAACGGGCCAATTTACCCAGGTAATTGAAATAAATCTTACAAACAGGTCACTATAGAAACCAGATTTGAATTGATTGTCAAAGGTAACCTGTATTTTGATTGGTCTAAATATTTCTGCTACCTTCTCAATCAATCAGATGCAAAACCAGAATTAATCAAACTTATAACAAAATTCTCGAATACGATTCGTTATCACCGGCCCGATTTAAGCACTAATAGGATAGTGTACGCGTCATGCTTGTAGTTGGACAGTGTAATGGCACAGTTGAAATGTCATGTCTGTGTAAGTGGACGGTGCGTGCACTGTTTTTGCGCATTTTGCCGTACCGAGTTATCTATTGTTTTTTTATGAAAACGTATCACCGATCTCTAGTTGCTTTCTCAAATTTTTTCCAAGTTTCCTATTACCATTAGTAATTGCCACTTAGTCCTTGCGTTTTCAGCGTTCCAGGATGTTTTCACTTTGCTGGAATTTACTTCGAGTCGAGGTCACACATGTTATTGGTTTTGATTTACGACAGTCAAAGGAAAAGCGCTCCATCCAATCACTAATAAATTTGCACTGAAAAGATTGAATAACAAGGATTTAACGACAATCAGCAGCAAAAAGGGCCAGTACTCCTTTTGTATTATTCATTCTAGTAAAAAGAATCAAGTTAAGTTAAAATCAAAGAAAATGCAATAAAGAAGCCTGAGACGAATTAATGTTTCGACAGAATATAAACTCGTACCCCCACCCCCACCCCCACCCCCCAGCCCGCATACTGAGTGAGCGCGACTACCAACTATAAAACAAAACCACAATTTGAAATAGAAGCAAATGTTTTAGATTGTTCTTCGTTCCTGTAATACATTCTAATCATAACTATCAAAAACAAAACCACTGGATTACTAATGCAAATGTTTTAAAAACCCCTGTCATAGGTTGTATGGAAGGACACCAGAGCAGTAGGAGTCGCTCAAGCCTCCAGAGGTTCAGGTTTTTCAAAACAGATCTTTATCGTGGCTCGTTACAGCCCTTCAGGAAACTTCATTTTGAGAAGGTTTAAAGAAAATGTGGTCGAGAGACGAAACCAGCCAAATACCACGCCTAGCTGGAAACGTTCATCCACCAGAGGCTCAAAGAAAACACCTGACACCTTAGTCACCAGGAAAGCAGTAACATCAATACAGCCTTCGGCCCCTACCACATCTCTTACAGTTGAAGGTAAGACGGTTACGAAACGTTGATTATATCATATGTTGAATTATAAGCGCGTATTGATTGATTCTTTTCTATGATCTATTGGAGGACTGACGCCTAGATGACATCACCGCGAACAATATTTTGCTTTTTTATCACAAAAAAAAAAATAGATTCTATGTTGCTGGGGGTCTGCATTGCAGTGATAAATCACAGAAGACGCCAAAATGTGGTAAGAAAATCAGTGATACACTCGGCTGCGCTCTGTATGCCACTTTCTTGTGTTCTTACCACGCTTTGATCTCTATGATCTGTTACTGTACAGACGCACGGCAACATGAAATCTATTTATTAAGCTGCACCTATGTAAACCATACTTCGACCTCTTCAAACCGACTCTCCTTTCTTCTCCCATCTGAGCATCTGAAAGACGTTTTAACGCTTCAAATCAGGTCATAATAATAATAATGGTTTATTAACAGTGTACCATCTAGAGGCTCTTCACCTGTTAAAAACTACAATATAAAATGAAAAATTGCAATATACTACAAAAAAAAACAAACAAAAAACAAACAAAAGCAAAAAAAAGTATGAAGTCTACAATATAAAAAGCAATAACATTGGACTATGAAAGGATAATGTATGAAAATGTAACATATATTGGTAATAGTAATGAAACCCTATATGCAATTTACAAACTATTTACAAATGTCATTCTGATTTCATTCTGATTTCGTGAGATACTAGCACGATAAGTGACATATACGTTCCAACTAAATGAGAAATTCATCCTCCTTGCTAAAAAGCAACCTCAGCTGAAACGAGATACGAATATAGCGTTTCGATTACCAAGAGCATTTTTCATACTGTCCTGTCGTGCCGGACTGAACTTCCTAAGGTGGAAAAGTTATCATTTTTAGAATAATTATAGCTGATTTGTATGATATGTATATATTTATTTAACAGTAAAAGCTTGCTTAAAAGCACACAACGAAAGGCGCGCGCTTCATGGAGCGAGTCCGCTGGTCTGGGATGACACGCTAGTAGAGCATGCGCAGGTCTGGGCAGATTACCTGGCTGCGACTGGTAAAATTCATTATGACCCAAACCGAGACGGCGAAGGAGAGAACATAGCTTGGTTTAAAGGATACAAAACTGCAGATTGTGAAGATGCTTTGGTAGGCTGGTAAGCGTAACGTCCTTTATCCATTGAATTTCAGTCCCTTTCGAAATTTTAAAACAGGTTGTACTCAATGTTCATCACGAAACTTTTCATTTCTAGATTAATGCATCCAGTAAACTTTTCTGGTTAACAGCTCACTACTACAGCAATTTCTTCCATTGAATGAATGCTAAATGAATCTTCTTCGCATGGTACCACATATAAGATTATCTAATCTTATCAGTTGACTCCAAGCTATGATACCTTCCATCTCTCTCTCTCTCCTTGCAAGGTACGACAGAGAGGAACCTTTGTACAATTATGAAAAGCCTGAATTTTCTCCCGGAACGGGCCATTTTACCCAGGTAATTTTTTGCCGAATCTTACACAAATAGTACAATATAAGACGGATTTTAACTGAGGTTCGAAGGGAATCTGGGATTATATTGGTTTTACTTTATTTCGCCTTGTGATTGGACTAAAAAAAACTCGCGCCACCATTCTAAACAGATGCAAGACCAATTGTTTGTTGGTCGTCCGCGTTTACGCACGCCACAAGCCGTATCCTTAATTTTCCAGTGCTATTTTCTTTGTTCTGATGGGCCGGTGAGTGAACTCTTATTTGAATTTTACGTCACTTAAACGAAAAGCGTTCTATTACCTAACAGACTAGATGAAACCAAGAGTATTTATCAAAGAGAATCTGGTAAAACCAGAAGCCAAAAAAAACAACGAAACGTTTTGGATTCAGTTTATGGAAATGAAGAACTGACTCTCGCAGGTCAGCTGTAGTTAAAGACCAAAAAAAATCACGAAGCCTAGAAAGGCACACGTCAATGGTATTTGAACGTGCCGACTAAATACTACTTAGCCGCTATTATAAGCCTCATTAACAAATCCAGGCAGCTTTTAGAGGGTTCTTCGTCCCGTAAAGGAATCTTCTCACAATTAACGCAAACGAAATAAAAGGAACAAGTTTCTAAAGAAACTGTGGTGCTACGTCCATATGGGGGTATGACAAGATAGTTTCATTTCATCAACTGGGTTCATAATGTAAATTGGCCACCGTAAAGAATTTCTGGAGCTGACGTTTCGAGCGTTAGCCCTTCGCCATTTGCTGTGACGAAAGACAAATGCTCCAAATGTTAGCTTTATGGTGGCCAATTTACATTAGCAACTCAGTTGATTAAACCAAATTAAGAAATAGATACACTGGATCGAAGATATGATAGTTTTGAACACCCTTGAAATGTTTTTAGGTTGTATGGAAGGCTTCCACAGCTGTAGGAGTCGCTCAAGCTTTTAGAGGCTCTGGCTTTTCGAAAGAGATCTTTATCGTAGCTCGTTATAGTCCTTCGGGAAACGTTTTGAGAAGATTTAGAAAAAATGTGGGGGAGAAAAGAAATCAACCAAACACCACTCCTAGTTGGAACCGTTCATCCGCCGGCGGCCCCAAAATTACACCTGAAACCTTAGTCACCAAGAAAGTGGTGACAACAATTCAACCTTCAGTGCCCGTCACATCTCTTACAGCAGAAGGTAAGAAAACGATTGAGCTACGCAAATTCAGACTGAATCCCCTTCTCCTTCCATCATAGCACCTGGACGACGTTTGAACGATCAACTTGCATAATTAAGGTCATTCTGATTTCGTAGGAAAGTAGTCTTATTACTTAACTCTTAGACCCTTAAAGAGTGACCAGCATCTAATTTCTCTGTAGAATATCATCCCTAAATTAAACAAAAACGTCACAAGAATAAAGGAAATGATCTAAAGAAGCTCTTGCTTGTTCAAAAAGATTTTCCTTCTCATAAGCTAAAGAAATGTATAGAGAACGGTATGGAAACTACGCATATTGATGTTCGATTGCAAAAGGTTGGGGACATTATATTCAGTTATAATTTAAATGCTACTCCCTTCGTTAAAAGGCAGCCTAAGCTACAATGAGATATTTCAAAAATGCTTTCCGGTAGTGCATTTTCATATCGCCTTGTGTTTTTTTTTCAGCCCTATAACTGATCTTTTATCATCTTTTTTATTTCACAGTAAAAGCTTGCTTAAAAGCACACAACGAAAGGCGCGCGCTTCATGGTGCAAGTCCGTTGGTCTGGGATAACACATTGGTAGAGCATGCGCAGGTCTGGGCTGATCACCTGGCTGAGACTGGTAAAATTCGTCATGACCCAAACCGAGACGGCGAAGGAGAAAACATAGCCTGGTTTAAAGGTCACAAAACTGCAGACTGTGAAGATGCTTTAGTAGGATGGTTAGTGGCACTTAAGTTTTGTAAACAGTTTATTTCTCAAAAAAGTTTTCTGCCAGCTTGCATAGTAAGAGAATGAATGAGACTTGCATCAATTTTCTTGTTCTTTTTCTCCTCTTGAGGTACGATCGTGAGGAGCCAATGTACGATTATGCGAAACCTGGATTTTCTCCCGAAACAGGTCATTTTTCTCAGGTAAATTAGAAAGGCCTATATTAGTCACTCAATAAACGGAGTTCACACAAATCGTTGTATGCGTAGGTTATAGAAGTTAATTTCCTTATCAAGGTGGAGTGACCGTCAAAAAATTGGCACACATAGGAGACCATTTATTTGAAAGGAATACTTCGAGCGATCGAAATCCAGAGACGTTTTCCGATGATGGCCATGCTTGATGGTGAAGAATAGAATATTACAGATCTAGTCCTTTGAGAACAGAATATAGCGCTAAAATTCAAGGGATACATCTTCGTGATGTCTCTAAGACAGACGCTATCTTTTGCGTTTTTCAGGAGAGCGGAGATAAGTGAGGGGCGGGTGCGAAGGGCGAGGCACGCGCGAGGAAGGGGTACTCCGCCTCTCGCACGAAACTTGCCCTTCGCAGTTGGCGTCCCTCGCCTTTAAAACGCAATAAATGACCCTTTTCCCTTTCGAATAATGATGTCTACAACACAACACTAAATGTTACTCAAACACTGTATGTATTATTTTTTCAGGTTGTGTGGAAGGCGACTACAGCGGTGGGAGTGGCACAAGCTTCAAGAGGCTCAGGCTTCTCAAAAGAAATTTTTATTGTTGCTCGTTACAGTCCTACGGGAAACGTTCTGAGAAGATTTCAGAAGAACGTTGGAGTCAAGCGATCTAAAAGTTAAAGCATAGAATAGCATAATACACTTGTTCTGTTGGGCCTTTGCATCAATCATGTCAAATGCCTTCGCGTTCACCATTGAGTAGCTTCTGAGTAACATTGAACACATCAACACTCTGCAAGAAACCAGAGGTAAAGAAATTTAAATATAATGAGCGTTGATTTTTAAAACATCCTTTTTTAACTGAGCAACTAGAGATACTCGTCAATGCCAAAAGCAATTTGTTCCTGCTTTGCGTTTTCTTCTTGTACAGAGTTTGCGGCTAGTTTATCTATCGATCGATCTAGCTGTGTAGCTGTTTTGAATTCAATCTGGAAAATTAAATTTTTTTATTGATGAAAGGCCCCTAGTGCATTACACGCTGCAGTTTTCACTAGACTGCATAACAGGTGTTTCTAAAGGGGAGAGAAAAAAAAAAGTGAAAGAAGGGTCATGGAGTGTCCACCTGCTACCTCCACTAACAGAAGGAAACTAAAATTCCATAACATGCTAAAACCTGTCTCTTCCAACCACTCCTCCCTTTTCTTCTCGCACATTTTTCAGTCACCCGGTGTAAATTTCAACTGAAAAGTGTCTTGTCCAGAGGAACAACTCAGTAACAATACCAGGCCCTAATGAAACTGCCGAGCGACTTGATCAGGGTCCCACGTGTTAACTGTCAGGACACCACATTCCAAAAGCAAGTGTCATGCTTTACTTGACACCCCGAATCAGGTGCACTATCACAGCCGAGAGCTCAAAACTCTTAGGAGGACCTCTTTAAAGTAACTTTCTCTTACCCTCTCGCTACAAAACAGTGATATCCCCCACTTCTTGCTTGAACCTTCCCCAATAGTTTCCTGGGGGCGTGTAACGAGCCACAACGTAGGTCTTAGTCCAAAATCCGCGCTTTATAGTGGCAATGCCGACACCCAGTTGCCTAGTAGACTTCCATACCACCTGTTGGGAACAAACCGTGCTTTTCTTGTTAACCCTTAAGAACTCTAAGAGTGACCAGGATCTAACTTCTCCTTACAGTGATACTGCTGAATCATCCATCAAGATCATGAGAATAAAGGAAATGATCACCAACCTAAGCAGCTTTGATTGTTAAACAAATTCTCCTCATCAGTACCAAAGGAAAAGTGTAGAGATGAGTATGGAGAATATGCATACTGATGTTAGAATGTAAAGGATTAATGTAAGAGTCCAAAATACTCTCGTGGTTTACGCTCCTTATCAAGGCTTAGTCAGGGATACTTTCGCATGTATCTACGGTTCACGGCCCAAAGTTTTTTTGCACATGTGTAGGAATATCCCAAACGAAAGCGGTTTGGGGTTTAGAAAGTACAAAAAATAGCGGTCTGCGAACTGTTGCCCCTGGTGGCAGACTTTGACATTCTGAGCCCCCTTACTATATTCTCTATTCTCTAGATATGATTTATGTTCATAATAATCCTCTCTTTTTTCATCTCTTAGTCCTTTAACCCCTAAGAGTGACAAGCATCTAATTTCTCCTTACAATATCATCCCTGAATCAAACATTAAGGTCATGAGAATAAAGGAAATGATCACCTACTAAAGAAGCTCTTGATTGTTAAACAAATTCTCCTTATCAGCTCATTAGGAGATGTATAGAGAACAGAATGGAGAATATGTATACCGATGTTGGGGTGTAAAGGGTTGACTGGTAACAAAAAATTAAAGCACCCAACTGATACTCTTAACAAGTAGGTTACGTCGTTGCTATGGCAACCTTTTAAGTCAGGTAAAAATGATCCACACCTGTGTAAAATGTCCAATTTGAACACCAGGTACGTCAAAAATAGATTTCGGGGGATTTGAGAAAGGATAATCAGAAACTTCTCCATACCTAGGAAATAAAAATACAGGAATGAAAACATTAATGCAGAGATCAAAAATTGACAGAAAATTATCTTTCAAGACAAAAAGACGGTCTTGCAAAGTAAGTCAACCCAGGCATGTATACATATTACAGATAGTGCGCATGTGCCAATTTAAAACAATACATCACCGTATTACCATACTGCTTGCGTGAACCAGCGTATCTAAATTTGCAGAATTTGTATAATGTGTCATGCGCAAGTTCTACATTCTGTTTTAGTAATAAGTAAAAACATTTCCGCAATTCCCCATACAAATTTGAATGAAATAGGTTACCAGGCATCAAGAGCGTCTTTGCATGTTGCTGTCTTTTCGCTACTACCCATTGAGTAGTAAAGGTTTTCTCCCTCTCCTCTCACACGCGAGTGCTCGAATTTATTCCGCTTTGCAAGGTCCAGGGCCCAAGCTTGAGCACTCCGGGCCAGTGTCCTGTTCCATGTCAGCGGTCTAGCCCCGTGCAGAGCACGCGCCAAGTTATGGGCTTCCAGACACTCTTTGAGGTTCACTGTCGATGAAGATGGTAGGATCGAATAGGTTTTTAACCTAAGAGTAAACTGAAATGATCATTGAAAAAAATATTTGATACTACCTCTCACAGGTCGGGGCCTTGGAGGTGGGGTAGGACGAGCTGAAATGAGAAAAAAAATGATAAAGATTGTGTAAACTTTATTGAGTGATCGACAGTTCTATTGCGTGATAGTTGATGAGGGTGGAGCCTGAATCAACTGTCACGCATGTAAATCGAGACAGAACAGAACAATCAAATCATTTCAGTTTAAATCTCCACCAATTGTACGAACCTTATGAACAAGACAAGCTTATATTTTTAGTTTATTTTATTTTAAAACACAGAAATGTTCTTATTTACTTCTACTGTTATTTTTCCTACTACAACCACTGCTTGTCTTCCATATTTTTTCTTCCTCTTCTCCAATTTTTGTGTTGGTTTGTGAAACACGTATTCACTAACTTACCAAAGCGATCATTATTCAGGTCTTAAATCACTCTAAACTTGGATGAACAGCTCCCTTTAGCATAAATTCTTGAGCTTAAGATACAGTAATAACCCGCATATAAGAACCTGGGTTTTAAGAACCTGTTAGGCTAAAATTCTCATTTTAAGCCCCCTCTACATAAGAACCTATTTAGCCTAAAATTTTAAGTTAGGTTCTTATCAGTGGGGTTGCTGTAAAAGTGTCTTGGCAGAAACTGCTGAATTAAGATCATTATCTATTTAAAAGTAACATGAAATGACTTTTTTCTTTTGAGCTAAGTACCATCTGTCTATTGTGTTTGTCATTCATAGTATTTGCAATATATATACAATATATTCCGATGAAATACATATGCAAATTTAAGAACCTATTTAGGCTAAATTTCCTTTAAGTACCATTTATATAAGAACCTATTTAGGCTAAATTGAAAAATTCAGGTTCTTATACGCGGGTTATTACTGTAGCCTAGAAGAAGACCTTTTAACCTCTAAGAGTGACTAGCATCTAATTTCTCCTCAGAGCATCACTCCTGATTCAAACATTAAGGTCATGAGAATAAAAAGAACGATCAGCAACAAAAGCAGCTATTGATTGTTCAAACAATTCTCCTTGTCAGCACCTTAGGAAATGTACAGAGAACAGTATGGAGAATATGCATACTAGGATATTTTTTCTCTCTTTCGATAGGTCGACTTGTTTGATTGATTGCTACGACACACATTTTAAATGGGCTTTATCTAATAAAACATTAGCTCTGTTAAAATGATCCCCTTACAAACCTTGACAAATGCCGCAAGAGGCAGGACAGTTGGTCGACACAAAATCATAGTAGAGGTGCCCTTGATTACAGTATCCTTGCTTTTCCCAATGGTTACATCCGGCGTTTTTATCTCCTCCTCCCATGGGGCATACTAAAAGATGAAAAGAAAGTCGTTGAAAACATTCAAATCCACATAAGATTCACTGGAGAAGATATCGCACAAGAAACCGTTGAAAAAAATTATTGCTCCTATATCTCTGTTTCAAAAGTTGCCAGATAACTAAGGAAATGATTAAAACCAAATATTATCAGCATTGACTGCACCTTGCTTGAATAAATTACTACAGGTCCTTAAAATAAATTCGATAGAATTGTTAATTGGCGTAACAGAGTTAATCTAACATCTTTGGGGGAACGAGTTATGACGATCACTCGCCTTTGAGATGTTACTATGGTGACTTAAAATTTAGCCTATGTGCAAGTTCAAATATAAAGTGGCTAAACATAATTTTTTTAAAATTCCCGATAATTGTATCGCGATCAGCTAATCGTAATTCTGTAATAAGACATGCACATCACCATGTTAGTCTTAAGCGACCAATTACGGAATCAAGGGTATTGTTGACTGCCAAAGAGGTTTCTGTGCGAGACTATGTAATGGAGATTATCAATATAGTCCCACAATGTTAGGAGATTTGATTGTTACAATATTTTTGTCATAAGATATGATGGATTTGATAAATTAAAGCGCAGGTTCTGTAAGAGGGGAAATTTGTTAGTTCAATTCAGGTCATGATTTATGCTCGCTAAAATTTCTAAATTTTGCGTAGGTATTCTCTGAACTGGGAAACCACCAAAGAAACCTTTCCGACTTTTTAGATGATTTTTCTGGGCCTTGGGGAAGGTACTTTCTAAACCTTGTGATAAAAACTGTTTAAAATGCGAAAAAAATTATCTCATGAAATTATGAAAAGGCAAAAAAAAAAAAAAAAAAAAAAGATGAAATTGCTTTTTTCTGAGATTTAACGAAATGTATACATGTACCTTAAAACAGATAGCTACCGGGTACACTTGCCTAAGTCACATGATCATGGGTAACTCAAGATCGAAATATTCACCTTTTCAAAGATTAAAACCATTTTGAGACAAGATTGTAACATTACTTACGGCCTTTCTTTGCAATGGCATAGCGGTGAAGCGGGGGTCTGGCAGGTCTACCAAGCTTGCGATGACGACATTCGCTCAAGACCAACATTAACACAAGCAAGAACGCCACCGTTATCATCGTCATCGAAGCCATCTGTGAAAATAAGAAATGGGAGAATGTAAAATTATTTTCAGCTCACTTGTGAAACCTCCTTGTTTTTCAGCTTTAAGCTAGAGTGAGACGCCAGTAATTACCTGCAGTCGGAATTTTATATCATTCGCGGAGATAATTTCTATAATCTGTCTTGATTCCTTTAAAGCCCTTGATTAAGAGTTGGAAATTAAAATAGTCGTGATTAAATTCTTAATCAGATCGTGAATAATTTATAGACTTTGGTCTCTTTCTTGTTCACGTAGACATAGAAATGAACTGTGAAATTCAGAATAATGGTGTGAAAAATTAAGGAATTTTCTTTGTGAGCTTTCAATAGTAAACAAAAAAGCGTAAAAGTATACGTTTTTTATCCACACTTGGAGATATGTTTAACTCCCACGTTTTAAATACATGATATCCGAGCAGAGAGCTGACATGTCATGTTTTATTCAATAAATTACTTTGTGCTAGTAATTTTCGTTTTTGAAATAGATAAAGAACTTGATAGCAAGAGATCTGTCTGTGAGGTCTTCTCGTACGACATAACTTAAATGGAAATAAAAACAAATGGATTAGCAATTTTTGGTTTTTTCCAACCGACACTGATATTTCAATACAAACCAAAATATTCCAAGTCCACCTTTATCAGCGTTCCTTGAATTCACGATACCAGCTTACTTAGTAAAAAGAACTTTGACTCTACACAAGAAAGGATAAAGTGTCTCTTGCTCTGAAGCACAACCACCGCGTTTAGCCCATTTTCTGAGTAACAATGCACTTTTCTCTTCTTTGTTATTATGCAATAATACACGGACACAGAAATTTCTGCCCAGTTTAAAAATTCGTTTATGCTCTTCAAGTCGTTCAATCTCTCAGGGAAAGAGAGCAGATTGGTCGCCATGAATCTATATATTCACAACAAATGTGTAAAATTAATCATATTTCAGCCATGGATGATAAATAGTTACAAATAATTCCTCCCCTCGCTCTCCCCCTGTAAGCTATAATTAATTCAGAGGCATGACACGATAGCGAAAGAAAACTTCAGACTGCGACGCCACACTATACACGATTCAGAATACCTTGCAACTTTTATGTAAGCGATGTAAGTTTCACCAAGGCAAAATAATGAATACTTACGCAGCAAATTTAAGGAAACATGTACCATGAAGTTCGGCTCCAAAGAGAGAATGCTAAATGACTTGTTTGTTTGATTTCGTTCCAATAAAATGCGTTTCTAATGTCAGAATTCATCTCAATTGCTTAAAATTCAGAAATTCGAGTTAAGGTTATTTAATTTTAAAAGTAACACACACACCACTTTTTCCCTGTAACTTTAAAAGCAAAGCAAGATTCGTAATATCTTTTTTAGCATCGTGGGTGGTAAGTATGTTTCAGTCATACATTGGAGCTGTACTAAAGTATTTGTCATTATTTTTTTTAACCTGTGGTCAATCTTTTAGCCAGGCCTACGAATAAGTATGGGCTTTCCCGTTAAGCTCATTTGCTCGCACTGAATTGTATGTGTTTTATCCGGTTTAAAGACGAATTCTCTGTTCGTTCACGCAAAAGCCTGGCAACATGGCGAAGATCACCCATAGTCCTTAGTAAGACACTTCTTGATTTACACATATCTCAAAGAAATACGCATTATATTTGATCAATGGCGCGCAACAGTTAAACACGTGACCTACACTACACTTTTTACTCACTCGCTTCCATTGAATAGTTTGTCAATCACTGCAGGGTACACGCACACAAAATGTTTCTGTTTGGCCACGTAGCCTTAGGAAAGCCATTCCACTAACTTTTTGGTAGGCCCCTCTTGTAATCAATTTGCTCTCCCTAAGTTTTTGGCGGGAATTTCCAAAATGATGAGATGCAAACTTTGAAATGATTGTGCACATTCCGAAACTAGAAAGCTGCACTGGGTCTGTTTTCCAAAACCTCATCGGTAGAAACAGTTGGTCATATTAGGTCGTATAGCTCCTAATTCGACCTTTGCTGTTGGAGCATAGTGTCACTCATGTCATGACCCTCCAGTTTTCCGTTCAGCGATGCGTTTTTGAAAGTCTTAATAAATGTTCCATTATCATAAAATAATCGACCAGTTACATTAGCCAGACCGGAACGAGTGGCAAAAAAATTTGGCAAAGGTAACATGCTTAATGAAGTGAATGCCTAAATAAAAAGGAGAATAAGTTATTTTAGCTTTGTTCTTTTTTTTCTTTTGTTGCTGTTAGTGTTAATTATCTTTACGATTTTACGATTTCCTCTCAGTTTTTCACATATTGCTGTACAATTGGTTTTAATTTCTCTTGTAAAATGTTTAACTTCGAAGCTGCTACAGAGAGTTTAAGTACAAATGATAAGGTGGCAGTGATATTTTTAATAAAGAAATTAACCACAGACAAAAAAGTGCTGCGGTAACTATAAGCATTCTAATTGGATGCTGGAGTTTGAAATATTATGATGACCGACGAATTACTTTAATTAAGTAGATGGCTATCTGCTTTCAAGTTGGTTTAACTTTTGGAGATACGTTCAATAAAATAACCCAATTGATGCCAATATCCTTGATAAGAAACAAATTATAAACAAAATCAAACAAACCCGATTGCCATATTGCGGAAATTTGCACGCTATCTTAATCAAAAAATAAACAAAGAAAAACAAGACTTGATGATCAACAACCTTTACCTTTTTCAATAGGCTCGTTGTTAGCTAGTGCAAACTGGATGATGGATAAGGTTTCAGCAGGTCTCAAAGGGTGAGAGACTTTTACCGCAAACGTTTAAAAATATGATCATTTTACGGCTAACAGTTTATTTATTTCCCTTGCGATTAAAAGAAAAAAATTACAATTAACTTTTTTTACAACAAACGGTTAAAAAAATTTTTAATTTTTACGTGAAGTGATTGATATAAGAAAGTGTTCCCTTGATCTTCTCTTTGGAGTAAACCCTCATGAAACTTCATGCAATAATGTGGATAAATTAAAAAATAACACCACGCCAGAATACATCAAGCCCATAACTCAGATGACTGTAACTCTTTAAAAAGCTCTATGATACAATTTATGCCTCTCATCTTATTTACCCTTATAAAAGGATTTTTTTTTTAATCTTCTTTGTCTGTTTTACTCTTTTGAGAGCAAAGTAAGGAGTCAAATGGTAATAGCACAAAATACGACAGCAGCACATTGTAATAAATTGTAACTTCAAAATAAAATGCAGGTGAAATCACGTAGGTAAATGAAAACTGACGCGCTTACTGGACATGACGAGAGAACAAGAAATAAAGGGAGAAAAACAGTACAGTAGAATTAAAGAAATCGTGGTCGTTTTATTAAGTGCATGTAATTTAGCAAAAAAAATAGAAAAGAAAAGTGACAAGAGCATCACTTTAGGAAAAGGTGAAAACCTGGCTGCATGTTAAGAAATATTTGTTACATAGTAGCGAAGTTATGACCTGTTCACAGAAATTTCACCACAGACTTTTTACCTTCTTAAAAATTTCCCTACCTTTAGACAAAGATGCCTGCTCTAGTGCAAGAATGTTTCCCTGCATGGATTAAAACTAAATGGTCCACTTGAAGCGAGTGGTTGCTTTTATGACAGAAGTACTACTATACTTGCAATTTCACTTAAATAGCTGCTGTGGAGTGACCAGATAAGAGAGGAAACATATTTCAGCTTAATGGGAATTGTGGTTTTGTGGTAAGTTTTGAAAGAAAGAACGAAGATGATATGTCGAATCTTGGGTACAACTTGTGACACATCGTCAACCACATAATTTCATTTTTCTTAATTTTGCCAAGATTCCTTCCAATCGATAAAAAAGAAAAGCATAAACATACATGAATAAATGAGTTTCAGCAGATATTTCATTTCCCATCATATATGTGTTAAAAGAAGACGAAAAGGATGAAAAAAAATATTTAACAGTGTCTTGATGAGCTCGTCGAATTACAGAAGTTGAAACACCGTCAAACCACTTTGTAGCAGCGTAAATCCTTTTTAAACCTTTTTACTGCAGTTCCACATTGATAGAAAGCACACCCTGTTTCTATATATGAAATATAAAAATATTTTTAATTTTCCATTCTTCCAGTCACTCATGTGTCTCCTGTCGCAAGAAAAACAAAATAAACTTACAGCGCCTTCGAGTCTGCTGATATAATCCAGTTTAAAATTTTTTAGGGAAAATAAAAGGAGAAAAAAAAATATTTCAATTTTATCTCACATAAGAACACAGACTCTGGATCTCAATGCAGATTACTGCCCAAACTTTGTAGTTCTGTAATTGCAAAAAGAAATAGGAAATTGTTTCAATTTGTCTCGCATTCCCATGTAAACTTTCGAAACACCCTCAATCAGTGATTATATGAACACAGTCAGACCACAACTGATTATGAAATCAGCTTAAGGTTGTTATTTCAATGACAACCCGAAACAGCCTCAAACACCTGCTTTTCTCCAGAAGCCAAAAATAAAAATGCGTATATTTCTTCAAATGTGAAATAAATATTCATTTTCAGATTCAAATTGAAAAAATTTTGGCGATATTTTCATCTGCAACCATTATGTTGTTCCATAAGCTTGCACTGTAAAACATCCGTTAAAAAAATGGAAAACCCTTACAGACGTAATTTTTAAGGAGGAAAAAAGCAGGAAATGAGCTCCTAAGACTATGATCTAGAATTATCCATCATTCCATTCTCTTTTTTCTCCCGTGCAGCGAGAAAAGTTCTTCTTTCACGATTTTTATTCGTTCAAAAATCTTAATGTATGCGCATTTGTTTCCGTTGTCTGATTACGCTTTACAGAACAGAATGCCAACATTTAAGGAGAAACTTTTTTCCTATTACCAGAAGTAACCTTACAATGACTTAATTATTCTCAAAGAATTTCTCTATAAGACACTTCAAATAAGATTTTAAAAAGCCACACCTTAGACTCAAAGGAACGTTCCATTTTACGTTTTTCGGAAGAAACACTGACCTTGTTACTTTAAGGTCTGAGAGGCTGCTTATTACAATAAATCCTTTCATGAGATCACCATGAGGTCTGTGACATACATACCTTCTCTTTCCAGATCAAAACGCCTTGAAAAAAAGAATATTGATGTAAAGTTGATCGACTTTGGTGAGGAATGTTTTGGTTGTGCTATATACGCAAGCCAATAACCAAATGAAGGTATGAATTAGTGGGCAAGAAAATAAAAACCGCCCTTGGTGTTTACATTTCCAATTCTGCTTCTGATATCTTTAAGTGGTTTGAAAAATTATACCGATGTTCGAAAGTAGGAGTTTGAGCATGCGCCCTAGTTGAGTTCAATGTCGCTGTTGTAAATTTGGCCTTTTTACTTTCGTTTGCAAATATTGCATGACTGGAGCTAAGGAAATGCTCTCCATTCTATTTTCAACATTTTGAAGTAGTGGGTGACGTGCTGCTGAGATAAACCTTTATAGATATGAGTTTTTCTTAATATTCAGGAAAGTTCCTGCCTTGAGTGTAATGAGAATATTATCAAATGTTCCATCAACTCAAAAATAAATTCAGTCTAACAATTATTCCTGAACGGAAGTTTTTCCCCCTAAATTGCCGGTACTTCTATGTTCTCCAATAATTTCTGCTAGCAGGAATGAAAGATCACGAGTAAGGAAGCAACATACTTCCAAAACCTATTATTGTTGACAGAAATGAAATCAGTCCATTACTGATTTTGTGATTATTGCATTACGGCAGAACTGGCAGGAAATACACCAAATGCTTTGTTTTAGAAAGTACAGTCTTGGATTGAAATATGTCCCTAAGAGGTACTTCCGAAGTCAGATTAGCAAATCTCCTTCCCACCTCGAACCCGCGATGAGACTTGAAAAAAAATTCGAGTAATCACCTGAGGATGTGGAGATCATTTGTTTCAGATGTGATAAATGGCTTGAAATCTCTTGCCACTTCAGTTATGTATGCTTGAGCTTTTCTGACTGAAGTGCCTCTGGACTGATAAATTATGTACTAAGAAATAGTCATTACCAAGCTCCAACTTATAATGCTAAAGTTTTCCCATCAATTCTATCTAATAAAAACAAAAGTACTGGCGCACGAAACTAAAAAAATATATATTTTTTGAAATCAATTCTTTTGAGCCAACGTTTAAATGACATCTCCTCAACTTTCGCATACGCAGTGTTTTTCTTTTCTTTTTGTTTTTTTTCTTAGCCTTGTCAAAAAATAAAAATACAGGCGCGTGATTGATGGATTTATTCAGGTGGGGCACGGTTTTTTGTCGTGGGAGGAGATTTTTTGATAAGAAATATCTCCAGAGGAATTATAGGTCCCAAAATCTCAGCCATAAACTTTCCGCCATTTGTAAGCCCTAAAACCTTCACAAATACCATTTTTAATGCTTTATTCTGTATTCTATTTAGAAGAAATGTCACATTTACAAGCTCCTACCAGCGCTCCTGTCACAATGTTGTGAATGATATAATATTGGTCTAACATAACTAAAATTAATGATCTTGTTCCTGAGTGCAATTGTCTTTGTGGTGCATACTACGGGTCCAATAGAATACATCAACAGAATCCAGAGACCGGCGTCATCTAGGAAAGAAGACAGCGTAAGCCATTACATTCTTCATCGATCTCTTGCCATGACCTGATGGACCTTGGGCTAACACTTAATTTGATTGGGGGATAATATAAAGCTTTTTTTTTTCACCTCAATGTGTTTTTCTTCCTTGATAGATTGTTTACCTCTAACATTGTATGTGTATATTCCATCAATTGTATCCGTACAGCCTTGCTAAGAAATAAACTAGTTTCGCAAGACTCAGAATCACCTCCATTTGAATCACCAATTTATTACCTACCTTGATCAGTTTTTCGAAACGTTTTCAGCAAACTGCCCTTGATAGTTTCCTGGTGGATCATATCGAGCGACAATGTAGGTTACATAACCCTGCCCTCGAACTGTTGTCGCTTTAGCCACCCCAAGTTTAGTTGTTGCTTGCCACACAACCTACAGATTTTCAACAAAAAGAAAATAGTTCTTTCCAAACACGAACTATGAACTGTCATCTGAAAGATATACGTTTATCATTTCGTAACTACTTCAACTTCTAAAGATCTTTGTTCTTATAAATTTTTCTGCTAGATTCTTCCAAATATTTTGTAGGTAACCTACCTCCTTTTGTCTTCAACGCTTAAAGGAGCAAAAATGTAATTTCGTAGAAAGGTGGTGTGTTAGAAATATTATAACTGAGCTTTCTACTAAAAGGCAATTGCAATAAGCTGCCCTTCAAAACCAGGCCAAAAGAATCTTCCAGGTGAATGTGAGTTTTTTTTCTTTGAAGCGAATGAAAGAAAACTTATTTTTATGTCAAAAGCTTTTCACTTATCCTCACTTTCAAACAGATGATTGCTTTATGAGCATGAAGTTGTTAAGCAGCGTTTAAATGACGCAACAACGGTCACGTGGATTCACTAAAGCAACCTCGTTAACAGGTCCTCTCTCTCCCGTACCTTCTCGAGGGAGGAAAATAGAGGACCCTGGGAACGAGGCTGATACCAAAGCGGGGAACGCTCTCTAATGGACAGATTTCTCAACAAGATTTTCTTTCTGTGAGTGTTAAGACTCCTTTTGATGTATTTATTACTGCCAGGTATTCATGCTTGACTGGAAACACTCAACAACTATTACAGAAATATACACCGCAGATGAAATAGCTTGAACACTACCCCGTTCCAATCGCCGCTCGACAAAAGTGTGCTTACCTGCGTAAAATGACCAGTTTTAGAGGAAAACCGAGGATTATTGAAATCATAATCCTTTATTTCAGCGTACCTACAAAAAGAAAAAATGCTGATTTACAGCGCCCTTGATATCGACATGGATAAAGGAAGCAAGTTTCTAACGAAACTGTGGTGCCGCATCGGTAGCAAGTATTACAAGATAATCTTGTTTATCGACTGATTTGATAATGTGAATCGAGAAATTGTAGATTGTGGACCCACAAACCAAATTTCCCAACGCGTTCTAACGAATAGCTAACGCTCAATACTTCAGCTTTGGAATCTCTTTACGGAGGCCAATTTACGTTATCATTATTGAAGCGGCCTTATTAAGTCGTGGAATATGAAAATTTCGTTGTTGTCCATCAAATTCAGTCAGAATAAATTGAGATTACACCCAGGTACCACAACATTCCCAGTCATTGAGAGTTTATCGAGGACCTTATCATTTGACATGTCTATTCGGATGGTTGTCCTGTGCTGCTCTTACCAGGCGTCAACCGCGTCTTGGCATGAAGTTTCTTGAGGCACTGAGCTGTATGACATGTACAGGTTTTCTCCCGCGTTAGCATTCGGATCGTGCTGCAGAGATCCAATACTAGCCAGGTGATTTGCCCAGTGTTGAGCTTTGCGAGCCAGATCGTCATCCCACGTTAGCGGCGATGCGCTATGTAGAGCGCGCTTGGTATTATGGGCATCCAGACATGCGCTTGAATCCACTTCAAATCACGTATGCAAAAATATATTAAAAAATTATTGAATTAAAGGGAAAAAAAACTGAATTAAAGGAAAAAAATCTACCAAAGTGAAGCCCAAAATTAAAGAGTCCAATCAAGATAAAATGCCCTCAAACCCTTTTACTAGGTTCAAATGAAAAAAAAGGTATTTAATCATTTTCATGGTAAAACCCTATGTGTTTCGAAACGACAACATAAACAAACAAAATATCAAAGAAATTTGGTCTGTCTGAACCAAAATGGCGCAGAAAGTGAAAGTTTCAATTTGAATATATAGGTCTACTGCTCAATAGAGTCTCCTCTTCCGATGATTCCTCTCCAGCAGTTGTGGTGAGGGGGGGAGGGGGATTGTCAGAATCAGCTCTGTTTTTTTCTTGATGTTGCGAGATCCAATCAAATCCTTCTTAAGAGTGGCAGAGAATGAGTCATAGGGATCGTACGTCAGTAGTTTATAAAAATATTTTATTAAACTCTACCTGAGCCGCGCTTCTTTATTTGCAGTTTATGCGCGCCTGGAAAACGATTCAATGGAAAGCCAACTCGTCCTGGGGCGGCATCGCAGAGGTAAAAGACGAGGGACAAGACAAGAACTGAACTTAACATCTTCTCTGAGGACTGAGGACTGAAAAATGAAAAAAAAGGAAACAGTAATCTGTAATCTGTTATCAAATTTATTCTTAGGAAGTATAAATTACTATGCACTTAGACTTCAGCTCGTTATTTGTCGTTTTAAATGTTTTAAAAGCTCAAGTAATTTTCCGTTACCTGTTAGAGTTAATTTCACGTCAATTTCTTCCTGTTTGTTTGGCTCTTGATGTTTATCTTAAACGTGTTGTTTCACTTTTGGCAGGAGCCCTATTTTGAGCGCGCAATGATTTATTTTACCTTAAAGATGTTTAATCTTATTTCCTTGATACTTTGAGATTTGAAAAAAGTAAGCCATATTTCAAAACATATTTGAGGGTCTATATCTTAAAGCGTTTTATTTTTCATCAATGTATTGATGTACTCAGTCATGGTTCCCAATGATGTAATACTAAGGACAAAAGATGCTCTCTTTCCTTCAAAGCAAACTTGAAGTTTGAAACGGTAGGTTTTGAACATGGAATGATATGTATGAAAAGCTCACCTCTGTGTCACTTTTTAAGTGTGGTTTTCCTATAATTTTTCCTACTGAGGAAACCTGTTCAACAACACTTTGAAAAAATTTTCTCTTTATAAGCTCTACAACCGTCTTCTCTAATGACTTTTGTGGAACGAATTGACTTAGAGAGGATCCCAGCTAATGGCTAGCCACTCCAGTTGTATATGACACAGTATATGCCAATCAAAATTTGCTTTTACAGCATATTCATATCTCCATATTTGCCAGTGGAAAGTTTTTACTCTCGCCCTCTTGGAAGCTTTGTGAAGCCGCAACGAGGCATAACCGTTCAAATGACTCTGTGGTGTCCGTAAATCAAGGGAAAAAAAGGCTTCAAGTCAATTGTAAATTAATTGTTCAAACCGCGCATTTCATATTTGAAAAGAACTATCATTGCATCGTGGCGAAATGCCCTAATTCACTTGGGCTAAATAAAACACTTTATTTGACACTTAAACAAAGGGACTAAACCATATATGGAAATTTAGCTTGAAGACATCAAATTCCGGAGTACATATTTTCTTGAATATTTCCAATATGCCCTGACTATTGTTTTATTTGATATACAACATACTTATCGATCTGATCAGTGTCAAGGAAATATCAGATTGTTTCTGTTCTCAGGACAGTTTGTTTGCAAAAAGCTCAATGGCCTCAAACTTGGTCAACAAAGCACGCAAAGAGCATTGTTAATTTTGGCGAGAAATATGTGCGAAGGCGCGACAGATTCAACGAACTACAATGCGATTGTTACAGACCTGTTGAGAACAGTGTCTCATAATTTGTGGCTATGCATAGCCCCTAATTGATGTAAGTAAAAAGTATTTAGGGTGATGGATTCAAACTGTGACTTGAAAATAAACTGCAATTAATTTGGAAGAAAAAAATCTGAAATATGATAATGGAGTCATTTGGTTGACGAATGTGATTGCATTCCTCTTTCACATAAGTTGCGTGCCAGTGGAATGGACCCTCAAGGAATTAAAATCTTTAACCGCTACAAGAATTTTGATTAATAGTTCATCAGGTTTTCTTATCTTTTAAAAACTTTGTAAGTGAAGAAAATCGAGCAAAAACAAATTTGCAACCGTCCCTCACTGAATATTTTTGAATACTCAATTTTCAGGGGTTATTCTTTGCTACTCCCTTCTAAAAACCAATTTTTCTTTTTTGTCAAAACCTGCAAGAAAATTACGTAAAGTAAAACTCTTTGAAAACATTTGAATGTTGAAGTCTATTTTAAGAAATCTTTGACCAAAGGAAATCGATGAAAGCTGGTTAATGAGCTATTTTGTTATATTCAGCCATTCAAATGTAAATGTCTAAATTTTAATTCAAACCGCGATCTTTAAATAACACATAGTCGAAACCCCCACATGAGGTTGGATTAAGAAATCCTCTTTCGTGCACTTAACCCTTTTCACCTGATGTATCAGGCCTTGGTGAACAAGTCAGATACACCGGTTAGCGAGCCAAAAAACTTAATTCACAGACTCTTTTTACTCCTACTCCCAGTTTTTCATACTAGCGGAGCACGGTAAGTTGTTGAAACAACTTAGCAAAACACGAAAAAAAAATTGTGTGTTGATTAAAAACTTCATGAGCGTGACTCTATTATTTGTTTAACAAAAGCTGTTGAGAACGAAATTTGATAAGCTTTTGACTTGAATTTGTGAAACAGAATTATGTGAATAGATAAGCTTTGTCGTGCTCTGAAAATTTATCCTTTCTTTTCTGTTTTATTTTGAACATGTAGAAATAAAGATCCTGCTCTGCCTAAAGCAGGAATCTTCGATGCAACTATAGTCTTTTGTATTTTACTGATATTAGACCAACTAATAAAGCTAAACCGTTTTAATTGCTTCGTTACCCAGTCAATTAGAAACTGTTTGAAGTCCTTACATCATGACTTAGTATGCATATTCTCCATACTGCTCTCGTATGGTCTTCTAGACGTTTTTTAAGGTGCTGACAATGAGACTTTGTTTAATAGTCAAGAGCTTCTTTAGTTGGTGATCATTTCCTTTACTCTCGTGAGTTTATGATTCAGGGATGGTATTGTGAGGATGAATTAGATGCAAGTCAGTCTTAAAGGTGAAAGAGGCAAATGCTTCTAATTCCATGCATCTAAAAAGGCGCGAAAGATCACTCAGGTGGAGAAACCTTGATAGGAGAGATTATACGATTGATCGCTCAACAGATACAGCGAAGCAAGATTAGATTTAAATTGAGTGCGAGAGTGATGGAACTTGGCCGTTCAAGTGTCTTTCATCAGAGAGTACGAAAGAATTAACTCGGTCTGACTTGAGGTTATTGCAAGTCCAGCTTGGTTGGCGAAAGCACCGCCTAAGATGTTAGAACGCTTCATTGTGGAATTCATCTGCGTCACTGGGTAAATTGAGGGTAAAGTATCAGCGCGTAAGATTGTTAATGCAATGATTTCTGTAAGCATTTGCAATTATCACTCCAAGGTGGATATCACTGATCCATCGATGTATGAAGTTTTACTTTCTTAACGCTATTGATTGGCAGTGCAGCATGATACTGCTCGAACAGACTCGTCTTACTAAACATGTACCATCAGAATTTTTAGATTTTTTTTCTTTTTTTTTTTTAACCTCATGAATACATTCTCATTGAGTAAACTCCGAGATTTTGTGATATCAAGCGCTCTGTCACTCTTCTTTAATTTGTACAAACACATTGCTGAGAACTGTTCAAGCCACCTCTACGGAGAGAGTTCAAAACTTATACACAAAATAAAACCTTGAAGTTTTGTTCCCCACACCACAAAATCTCGCTCGTTTTAACCTGTGATAACTCACCAGCTTTAAAATAATTGATATCTTACCTTGAAAAAAATGACGTTTCTCGTCTCTCTCACTTCGAAAATGCGACAACCTTACCCACTGATCTTAACCAGCGAATGAATCTAGTAGAAAGTGGATCGCTGTTATAAGGTCCTTGTAAGGCATTTTTGTGGTTTTCGCGAAACAGTAGATGTCATTTGGAACACTAAGGCGAAACTGCTGGAACAAAAAAAGAAGATTTATTGATAGCAAAAAATGTCCCGCCCCCCTAAGATCGCCATGGGAAATCTTTGTGAAAGGGAATGAAGGCAAATCCGCGCTAATCGCTGACAAACATCTTCTCGCTGTGCATTTTCAAAACCAGTGCACGTCCCTCAATCTGAGAGAACTAAATCGTGCTTGTTTGGGCGAGAAAACGACAGATAAAGTAGAAAGCTTTTAGACTACCCCTTTCTTCACTGCATCAATGAAGAACAAGCATCATTATTATTTTCTATCTCTATTATTTTATCATTTTATTCACCATTATAATTATCATAATGAATAAACAAAATAAAGGAATAGATCACAGTAAGGGGGATTATTTTGTTTAATACAGGCGTAAATGAAAACAGGAAAAAAACAGTGCATACTAAAGTCGTATCATTAACGAATCTAACTCTTATTGCATCGTAGCATTCCGTTTCCCTTGCTTGGTCGTCCTTACATGAGTTCTCCAACGATAAAAACACCCCCTTAGAAGCAGCGGATGAGAGCTGCATCGGTAAGAGCTGGTTTCCCATTAGGAAACCTTATGTTTTTTTGCAAAGTTTTTCTAAAACCTAGATTCAAATAAATGGTCATTCTATATTTTCGCTCATTTCTTGTTTATTCGTTTAATTGTTTGTACTCTCATTCCAGTATAATGCTTGATTCTATTGCCTTACTATCGTGCTCAAAATAGTGCCAGCGGAACAGTGGACAACCGTACCTAATTTGCGTTTCTAAGAACGAGATGCATTTAAATTCACACTCTCTATTGATCCAATTCAACTTAAACACTAAAAAAATTACGAAGAAGAAAGATTCCAAGTTTAAAATAATAACCTTATTGTTTCATTAAAGTGGAAAAAGAATCGTCGAAATTTTACTTTCTCCCCGCTTGGAGAACGGTACTTCCAACAGTGTCAGAGAACAAAAGTTCCACCCTTCAAGGGCGTCGTAATAGATATTTCGGGAGCAACAAAAGCGGAAAGCAGGTTATTAGCACGATATAGGGGCGAACTTAAAGGTACAATTTGAATCGTAAGGATCAATTAAAACGACAATTAACATCACGCGCCGCGTATTGGATTATCCTCCTCTCTACAGACTAAAATGATAACACATTTGATGGTAAAAAATCTCGCAATCTGCATCATGGGTGCATCGGGGATGAACCGTGATCGAAAGCAGCTACTGTGTCTGAAATATAATCGTGTTTTAGCTCGAAACAGACGAGTTATTCTTTGCTGACGCCTCAAGTCCAAGATTCGTTTTCTTGTTGTTCTATACTTGTATGACAAATACTGAATTAAAGTTGCTTGTTAGTTACTCACAGATGCATTTTCCTTAGCGTGTTATTAGTGAAAAGGAATATTCCCCGAGTACCAACACTTCAGGGAGGTAACAGTTAATCTTTTGAATAACATTGAACTCGTTAAGAAAATCATCTTTGTTATGTGAAGCGAGAACTCTCGAGGAGGCCAAAACTAGGCAGCCAAACAATATAAAATTTTTTGAGTACATCGAAGCTTTGTTCTAAAAATAGTACCTCATAAAATACAGGCGTGAGAAAAGGGAAGGACACAAGACTTATTTGACGTTATCACGTCCTGTTCCGACGCCGCAAAAGAGGACGCTTATCCCTCAAACTTTCTACTTCTTCTCCAAAGAGTTTCAATAAATCAATTGTTCGTCAGGATTCACGACCTGCAATAAAGCCATGACAGTTCCAGACTTTTAAAGTTAATTTCAAAAGCTAACTTGTTTATAGGATGGAAACATGGCGAAACGAAACCTCGATATCACGAGTCTTTTGCACTCTAGCCTACACCACGCACGCGCACGCTATCACATAACATAAGTTGTGTAAGATTATGATCGCGTAATACTCAAATCTTCGGATAATTAATCTTCAAATTGATTTAAGAAAAGAGTTTGTTTGTTCTGTTTTTTCTTTGTGAAACAGTACTTACCTTACTGACTGGTAGGCAATTTCAGGCAAATTTACTCACCTATTTTATTTACGACTGACTGACATTGTTAAAAAAAAATACATTTTAGATGCATTTGGTAGAAAACATGCATAGTTTCAAATTACAATATAAGTATGAAAGGCAAATCTCACAGGACACTGAAAAATTCAAACACTGCTTTTCAAATTTATTTATTTATTTTTCTGTCTGTTTTTGCTTTTGTACGTTATAGTTGGTTCTATATTCAAGTATTAATTTTGTCGCCAGCTAGTTGTTTGCACAAGTCTCCATTGTTGTTTACAATAAATTCAACGGCACTCTAGATGCTGGCTGTATTCGCTAACCGTAAGCGAATTTACAATCAAAGTGCCGTTGGCTATGACTGCGAAATTACTTTGAAAATTCATAACATAAGACTCCCTGTGTTCGCTTTTCAATTGAAGTCAGACGCTTACGTAAATTACTTTTTCCTTTCATATTTTAACATAAGCCTACGGCCAATTGTCTCTTCTGTTTAAGTCTGTGCAAGTTGGTAAACATGGAAACCGCCAGGTGGAAAGCACCATTTCTGGAAGGCCGGTCTTAGCAGGAGATTTAGTTTGCGATAAAAGTGAAGAATTTTCTTTTTAGTCATCTCCTTGAGGCAAATTGCGGTAAGATATGTCTTCTCTCATTTTTTCTTTGTAAAATAAACCCACTCAAAGGCTATTTCAAATGTTTTATATTTCAATATATGATTTAAGTGCATCGTACCCACGTACGAAATTTGTTGATTCATATCAGTTTTTGAATTTTCTGCTCTGATGCCGGCAGAGAAAACCGACTAATGATTTTTTTGTGTTATCGCTCTTTGAAAATTTCAATGTTTGTGGTTAGTGTTGCCGTAACTTCTTGTTTGCTACGATTGCCGACGTATTTATATTTTTTTAGAAGCAATTTCAGCCGGCAAATCAATTCAAACGGGAATATTCATGATTTTATTCGCTATGGTGCCAGAATTAAAAAAGATATGCATTTATTCTTCTGTGATGAAAATTTCTGATTATGTAATTGCAGCATCAAACAGGCAGGATTTATTTCGAAACAGAAAACCACAAACCAAAAATAATATTGTAAACTTACAAAGAGACTTTTGCTCTAAGAACATTATAATGTTTCATCGGTAGGGGACAACTTAATTTCGATTCTAGACTTTTTATAGAAGTCCTTCTTATGTTCCCGACTACTTAATTGTTTGCTAATGGTCTTCTTCAAGTAAGGCGAGAGTTCGGTGAAGGTTCACCAACACGCAGCGCTATTAGCTTATCAATTCAAAGGTGCACAAATTCACCCTCTCTCCAATGAATTATTTTTGCGATTCTGAAACTGAAGCAATAACCCAAATAGCTTTCAATTCGGATTCAGCCTGTAAAGCCATAAATAATTTAATTAGTCCTACCGTGAATTCATTGCATCGGTACGAAGTGACCACAGCTGCCACAGTCGCGAGACCCTCGCGCGAGAATAGCGCGACACACGAGTCAATATTACGTAATATTACGAGAAGAAACTGAGTTACCCTCTTAATTCACTCTGATTTGACTTACTCAAAGAATAGGCAACCCCCAAGCAAACAGGACAATGAAAGATATTCTACGTTGGACATGACGTTTTTAAAAGAGAAAAAGGATCGAAGGTACGTGTGGTATTTTCCTGAAACACTTTGTATAATCTTTTCATTAATTTTCCACGAAAACGTTCATCTCAGCATTTGACGCCAACAAGACTGATCATTATATATATATATATATGTCGGCTGGGAAGGGGGGAGGGGAGCGGTGGAGGATTTTTGTTATGTCACAATGAAATTTACTTGATCCCCCTACAGCTCTGAAGAATTCTAACAATCCTCCCTCATTGGCATTCAATTTTCCATAGTATCCCCTTCATACTCTGTTAAAGAAGACTAATCCCCCTTCGTCCCCCCTGAAAGGCATGTGATTCTCCCAATTCAAAAAATCCCCCGACCCCCCACCCCCCACCCCACGGGGTAAATAATAAGTGGTCCCTAAGAAACTTCCTTTGCCCATTTTCAACTCCAAGTTTGTCATTAGCTTCACTTTTACAAAACAAGTCAAAATATAACAGAATGTAGCCGCATATGGTAACCAATTAAATTTTACAACATTGGTATATCTTTCGATCAACACGTACCTTGTCGCGCCTCGGGAAAAACTGAACGTTTTTCCGAAGTCTCTGGACCTTCCAGTGATTATTTCTCGATACACAAAATATTCTAAATACACCCACTCACGGCATTTACGATCACAAAAACACTTTAAAGTTTTACTCGTACCCTAAGGTCACAAATTTCTGCTCATCATATATTCAGCAAAATCATTTATCAACACTACTTTTTAGGTACTCTTTTTACCTTACTCCGAAAAAGTGTTAATGGTTGGGAACATGCTCGTATTTTCTTTGAATTCGTCACTTACCACAATCATTTTGATAGACAAACCTAGAGGGATTAGTTTCCGAAATACTTTTAAATTTAACGTATTTTTTTGTAATTAAAAAACCTTAAATTCAAGAGAGTGATTAAAGAAGATCATGCGATGCACTTTAGAGCGTCTTTATTCGTCACTGACCAATAACAGAATTTATATCACGAAGTAATTATTATTTCTGACTCATCATCAAAAATTGAATGGGAAAGTCATTAAGAAAAACGGCCCTAAAAAGAGTTTAAAATATGTGAAATAACACGGAAGTCTCTCCCGTTTATCCTTTAAATATTTCAGGGAAACTCAGTTAGGTTTAATTTTTGAGGAGAATAGTCGATAACTGTCTCATCATTGTCAAAAGGTATGGAAGGGAAATCGCCATCTCTCTCACTGCAAAAGCGCAACTGGATTTTCAGGCAAAGCATCAACAAGGAATTTTTAAGATCATACTCAGGGATTATACATATAGCAGAAATGGTACGTATGAAATTTTTTTCAGCGCATTTACTAAGCGTAGCCTAACTCCAGTTTAAATTTCATTTCCTGTGGAAGAACCTACTGATAAATCCGGGTAAAATTCAGAGCACTGTCCCTAGTATTTTCTTCTTACTCGTAAATAGCTGTTGGCCATTTCTATTTCTAAACTTTTACTTCCCAAATTTGGAAAATTTTGCACACGTTTTCACAACTGGAGGCCATGTTGGATTCAAAGGATGACATAAGTTTGTCATCCTCGTTCCCAGGGTTCTTCTCTTCTTCCCTCCATAAGAAAGAGAAGAATAGGAAAGGACCCCTGGGACGAGGTTGTATCTTTGTTTAACGTCACCAGTGCGTCTTAAATCTGATAAATCATAGGCAAAAGCCCATCACACATTGCATTCAACTTTGCTCTTTGTAAGAACATTATTGTTTTGATTTAAAAATTTCCTATTCATGTTTTGACTATTCCTTTGACAGGTCGGCCTGGCAACTAGCTTTGGCGCATTGCAGCATTACGTCACGTTAGTTTCCATGAAAACAGTTGCTGACACTTTGTTTTTGACGACTTCAGGAGTGGCGTATTTTGTGACACTGATCATCTTCCTCGTAAAAGTCTTCGATTTTCAGAAGAAAAATTTGAAATTCTGGAATGCCTTTGTAAGTAGGGGTTTATTGCCTCCATGCTTTACAAACGTCACCAGAAACTCATACTTCTCTTTTTCTCATAAACAGATTGTCATGTTTACATCAGTAACCGCTGTCCTGTTGTTGGTGTTGTCTAGCTTTCTTGCAAACGAGGCTGTCAAATTGGGCGACTCATTTCATGAAACGCCACTCCAGCCAAAATGTGTCACATGCAGCAAGATTAACATCGCCACGGTACGTTACAATATTGAGCTGTCTTTCTTTTAATCATAACAGCAAATATCTCGCACCAAAAAGCTCTCTTGTGGAACAAATATCATTTTCTACCGCACTAAAAGCCACAAAATGAAAATGAGCTCGAAATTTCTATCAGGTGTGAGCTAATGGCCATTTTCTCTTTTCAGATGTTTGGTTTCATATCGTCGATCCTGTTCATTGTGGATTTTTTTCTTTACGTAAGGCAATACGGTTTTCCTTGTCCGAAACGAAAAGGGCGCCAAGTGACTGTACAACAGGTACAGGTGACGCCGATGACGGAAAATGAAGAAGAGCGGACAATTTGATCGACGAGAACCGTAAGGGACTGGTATGGAAAAAGTTGGCTTTAAACATGTGAAACGTATTGCCTTGGGTAAGGAGTTACTTGATGCAAAGGAAGTCGATGGGAAACACCGCTGGTCATCACTTTCCAATGCCAATGTAGACTAGACCAGCTATAAAAGATGTTTGTGTGAGATGGACTGACATCGACAAGCACTGAAAAAAAAGTATACTTCTGCAAATTAATTGAAAAATATTGTGAGGACAAGACACACGTCTACGCCTCCCAAATTGCGCAAAATGGTCTCTGAAAAATGTACAGTGAATCAATTTCAAAGAACTAACAACTACACCTACAGTATCAGTAATGCTTGGGAGGTGAATTTAAGTTGTTATGTTTCGTAACAATATGCCGGGCTACGTTTATCAACTTCTGCTTTATAATCGTGACCAACTGAATGGAAACTAGACACTGATAAGTGCAGAAATTTTTACACCAAGTTTACTGATCATTCGAAAACGAATCGAAGGGCAACCCTTCAACCATGTACATACAAACTCGAAAATATAACGAGATAGGACCAAGTAGTATTTTAAAAGAAAAATTTCCTATTCTCAAATAATAAAGAAATCTTAAATTATTTACATTGTTAGGTTCATTCTCATTTTCTGTTTCAACTCTTGTCTACATTTGAAAACCTCTTGAAAGCATATTTGATACTAAAGCTATCAGTTTCACGGTCATCTTTGAGATAGGTTTGAATTTTGAGCCTTCTATTTTCCGATGATCTGCTATGACCTCGGATATCCCTCAGATCAGTAAAAGTTTAACTCGTTTTTTAATTCGTTTTTTTACAATTTTCTTCGTGCTTCTTCCCCATCCAGCATCATCCTTCAATAGAAGCAGATACGTGAAAGACTAAGTACTAGCCCTCAGCCCCTCTCCTTACGTGAACAGCAAGATGGCGTTCCTTTGTAGCCTAGTCTTCAGAGAACCTGTTTCTGATAATTTTGCTGGAAATTTTCGACCGATTTCCTTTTTTCTGCAATAATCGATATATTAAATTCTTAAGAGGTGATTGTAAAATTCCCAATGTAAAGAGGGACATGAACGAGAAGAAAAATAGAAAACGAAGACATGACAGCGAGTCTGATAGCACGAGTTCAGAAGGTGAACCAAAGTCTCGAAAAATTGCCAGAAAAAGTTCAAAAACACAGCTAAATGAGAAAAAAAGAGAGAAAAAGAAATCAAAACATGAACAACCGAATAAGAGTGACAGTGGATCGACAAGTGAAAGTGACATCTCTGATAGCAGTGATCACAAAAGGAAGAGAAAGAAAGGGAAAGATACAGATCGAAAGAACAAACAAAGAAGAAAGAAGGAGAAAAGAAAAAAGAAACGTGAAAAGAAAGAGAAGAGGAGAAAAAGAAGAAAGGAATCAGAGAAGGAAAAGGCTGATGTCAGAAGAGTCGGAAAAGATACAACCCTGGCAAACACCGATGGAACACGAGGTATTGTGGACATGAAGTGAAATATTTGGACCCAACATAAACGTGAAAATACAAATTCAAGTGACGAGTTCTTGAATACCAAGAGACAGTTATAAAAAAAAATTCAAGCTTATACGGGCAAAAATTGTTTTTCATGATTCAAATTTAAACTAATCAGAAGTTATTAAGCATACAACCAATTTGTTTGTTGATGTTTTTTTTCTGATTTCTGTTGACACAAAGCAGGTGAAAAATCCTCAAGTCCACCACCAAATAACCCTAGAGCAGTGGCAGCACCAAAGAAGAGGTTGGTGGCTATTGCAATCACTGGAAAAAGTGTTGATAGGGTCATTTTTTTTTAATCCACCTGATTGTAGTGGTTTTGGCCCTCACCTTCCCATACCCAGAAAAATATTTATAGTTTTCTCTCACTAACTCAGTAGTTGAGCATTATTTGTGAGGAAAGGAGGGGCTTCTTAAATTTAGATGAGAACTAAGGAATTTACAGAACAAGTGTTCAGGTGATTTTTATTTCCAAATGTACCTTAGCAGCAATAATGTCTTCTTTTCTTTTGCTAAAAAAAACTTCCTAGATAACCCTGATTGCAAACTGCACAAACTAACAAAATCCATTGGGGCATATACTAACTGAATTTTAAGTTCACTGTTGTTACTGTTGTAGACATTTGTGGTCATAAATTGGTGCCATTTTTTTTAAACTTGGTAGTCTGTAAGATTTAGAGAGCTTTACATTCACAATTAATTTATTATGTAAGGAGTAAGGATTTTTTTTTTGGCAATAAAAACTCATTGTATCTTCTATTTGATTTTTCTGAAAGATCCATGGTCCCTATGACAAAAGAGGAGTATGAAAAACAACAGGCCCAAGTTAGGAGGGTTTATGACCCAGAAACAGGTCGTCACAGGTAAAGATGTTCTACAGATAATTTCAAAATATTAGTTTAGTGTTTAATGTAAAGACTGCAAAACAGCTGACTTCCCAAAATGGAATCTACTGTAATAGGTTTATACATCTGTTACTTGCAGTGTTGATGAAAACAAATTTATGTTGAGGCAGATTGGCAGCCAGACAGACAGACTGACAGACAGAAAGGCAGACAGACAGCCAGACTGACTGACAGATAGACTGACAGACTGAAAGGCAGACAGAATGACAGATAGACTGACAGACTGAAAGGCAGACAGAATGACAGACAGACAGACAGAGAAGACATATGAGAGACTTTGCTCATTTATAACTACAGTTCTATATGAATCATTCACAGGGAAATTTCTCCTAATCAAATGACACCATTTGCCTCTGGAGCGCTGTCTTTAAATCAAGATATGCCAATTTTGTTTAGAATTGTTTTGCTGCATGTGTGACAAAGGTAATTATCTCATAAATGGTAACTTTTATTGCATGATAAAACACTGCAAAAAAGTTTTTTTTTCCTTTTGCACAGGCTAATCAAAGGGACTGGTGAGGTTTTAGAAGAGATTGTCAGTAGAGAGAGACATAAAGCAATAAACAAGGTAAATTGTCTTTGAAAATCTTATGGGCTCAGGGTAAACAGGAAATTGTTAGCTAATAAATAACCAAGATATGCTCCACATTAAAATCTGCTCTTGTTTTTGTTGTGTCATTTCAGACTGCGACTCAAGGTGATGGTGCATTTTTCCAAGCGAACCTTGGTCTTGGGGACAAATGAATTTTAAAAGATCACCTGTAATACAACACATAGACAAAAAGATACAACACATAGACAAAAAGATACAACACAATTCCAAAGTCACAAACTTTACCTAATGGACTTCAAATAAACGACTTTGAGCTCAACATTTAAATCAGTCTCATCAAGAGACAAATTTCTTCTCCTTTGTATGAAAGAACACTTCATGAAAACTGAAGTTGATTGGGAAGAAGAAATTAAGACACACTGCATTTTTGTAGAGCAGAGTTCAGGGGATCTTTGCCAGAGTGAAAAAAAAAGCTTCTGAGAGCTTGACAATTGAAGAAACTCACTCAATGACTCTGGATTCACTAGCAATTTTATTGCTTAGTATTAAATTAAAAAAATAAAAGTTATCACCAAGTTTGTACAAGTTTTTGCTTATCTATCTTCAGGTAGTCTTATGTACAAAAACAATTCTCATTTAGTATACCAGTGCTTTGAACAGAGTTCAAAAAATAAATAATGAAGAAAAAATCTAGAACTGCAAGATGGACTACATTCTCTCCATTATGTCAAACCAACTTTAATTATCATCACTGAAAAACTCAGACCCTCTTTCACCATCATGTCAATGGCCCCAGGCCACTCTGCAGAAGAACATCAACCTATAATTTAACAAAAATATTACAGAATGTTCTGGAATTAAAACTGGAATAAAACTTGATTAAAACTAATTAACTACTCCCAGTAAAGCTGCAACACATTTCCTTGTAAATTAGTAAAGAGAATGTGGTGTTAGATCAAGATAACTAAATCTACCTGATAAGTTTGAGTATTTCATAACCTATTTGCTGGATAATGTATGGATATTATGGGGAGAATCTGCATGTTAATCCCTCTTAGAGTTTAAATGTTAAATATTGGCATGCATTGACCAAGCCTCCCTTAATACTTGGTATCAGCCAAAAGAGCATTTCACGTAATCTACTCAAGAGCCTAAACCATTAATGGAAAAAGGAAGGTGGATGGTACTGTCAAGTTCTGTAGGGACTTTTTCTGGTCTTGAAGTCTGGTATTTCTTTAACGCTTTAACTTTCAAGATCTGATTGTTAATTCTCCCTTTCAGCTGCTTAACATTTCCTTGTAAATTAGTTATGAGAACTTGGTGCTAGATCAAGATAGCAGCTTCTACATGATAAGTTTGAATATTCTCATTACCTTTTTGCTGAATAATGTATGGTATTATAGGGAGAAGTTTCATGTTGATCACTTCTGTGAGTTAAAGAGTTAAAGGTTTTCAAAGTCTGGGATTTTTACTTTTGGTCCCTGGTCTCGGTCAGAAGATAGCTCCAGGGTACTCCAAGAGTACCTTAGAGTAAGCATTCTGGGTATGATTGTTGTTGTTTGAAATATTTCAATTTAAAAACTGATATATTGATAAATGGAGTACAGAAAAGAGTACTTAAATGTGGTTTTCAAATAATTGCAATTGAGTAAAACAAAGATAAAAATGGGAAATTCTCTACTTAAAAGTCTCAGCCTCAGAAACAAGGGCCTCTACACCTCACAGGTCTAGGATTTTATTGTTAGCACCCCATTTAAATCCCTACACATCGCCAGATCCTCACATGTGGCCTCCATAAGTAGATACCAAATGAATGTAGAAATGACCTCATGAACACAGTCAGGCTTCCTTACCAAAAGGTTATTGAATGCACTGTTCATAGCCTCTTCATAGTTTTCTTTCTCAGCAATGTACTGACTCCCTGCCACACCTTGTTTCCGTTCCTGCCGGGTGAGAGTCTGTAATACCATATCAGATATTGACTTCCCTGAACTTGTCTGAATTGTTCTCCAGTATCTGTCTTGTCTTCCAAGAAATAAAAGTTCTTCCTTAACCTGCAGGTCATAAGTATACCAAAAGAACTGTAACATCAAATCTTGTACAATGCATCAAAGTTTGCAAAAGGGTTGCTTAGTGCTGCTAGTAAATTCATTTTCACAAACAGAAGGGATTTGTAGAGAACTGTTGGACCTCAGTAAAGAAAAAGTGGAAGAGAAAAGGGGCAACAATTAAAGTTTAGATTAAAAAATAGTTTCATAACTGATGCTAAATACAATATGATCCAGTAATACACTTTGTGCAAACAAATGTAACTGAAATATTCAAGTTTTGTATATTGCATTAAAAAAGGCTTCAGAGGCAGACTTTTAGTGTACTAATGAATAAAGGGGGCAAGTTTCAAAAGAAATTGCAGTACTGCCTTGATGGGGGAGTAAACAAGATAATTTGGTTTAATCAATTGTGTTGATAATGTAAATTGACCAATGTAGAGAGTTTGTAAGCTGACATTTCAAGAGTTTGCCCTTTATCAGAGCTCTGAAAAAGGGCTAACGCACAAAACGTCAAATGAATTTAAAAAACTCTTCATTGTGGCCAATTTACATTATGAACTCAGTTGATAAAATAAAATTTTCTTGTTTGTGTACATGTCATGTAATTTATGGTTATTGCTTACTGGTAAAGGAATGCATTCATCTGGGGAGTAATGTGCATCCCAAAGTCGAACAGCCACACAGGAGGTACCCTATTGAGGTAAAGGTATCTTTATTAGGGTTTTCAATCTTAAATATCATTGTAGTCAAAGTTATTATCATCAACACAAGAGGTGCCTTGCTGGGATAAGGTTTCTTTATTAGGATTTTCAATTATATTAAATACCATTGTAGTCAATGTTATCATCATCACTTAAAGTCTGTGTGCAAAACTCATTATCCAAGCATCCCTGTTTTTGTCTGGTGACTTGCACTGCAGCTTGCAGTGTCAAGTCCCTATCCAGCGACCACTAGAACTATGTCACTTATCTCTTGTTGCCATGAAAACTAGATAACACCACTGACACAAATCATAAGCATTGACTAAGTTACAATATTTCATCAAGTACCTCTACTAAACAAACATAAACAAACAGCACTGTTTTAATCTTCTTCGCAATGTTAATAAATTGGTAATATATCAAATATCTTCCCTCTATATCATCCACACTTCTATCCAATTGAATGTAAATACTATTATTAATTTAATGTATATATTATAGATCTAACAATGTTGACTGAGAAAAAAAGAACATTTTGTGTCCTACCAACAAATTGTGTATATTTTGCTTGATTGCTTCCTGCAAACTTGTCTCCACTGAATGATTGGATACAAATTCTAGAAAAGTCTGAGAGAAAAAAGGTACCATGACATCAACAATTACTTTCCAAGTTGTCATGTTATTCTTAACACTGATCAAGTACATACATGTTGTTGGAAAGACAGATAGTGACCCTTTATTCCAATAGTAACACATACTGTATTCAAATCACTTCCAGGACAATGCCAAAATTATAAACTTTTAAGTGCTGGATTGCGATCTATAGCAACTGTCTCTAATCCTTTAAGCAATTAAAGATATAGGAGATGACTTACTGCACTTGGAGTCCCTTCAAAGAGGGGTAAATAGTGCACTCCAGCATTCACATACTCCCTGTGAATTGAAGACAAACAATTCAATCAATTCTTGGAAAAAAGTGTTAGTAATAGTATCATCATGTACAGTTTAATTTATGCCTTCACACTCAGGACCTCAATATCAGTTTTTCGCAATGATGGCCATTCATTCTAATTATCATCTTAGCCCTGACAATTTGGTGTTGAGTCAAATAACATTCCCTCATGGACGAATTCAATTCTTTCAATCACATTAATTTTTTTCATCAACACAATGACATGATTTTGTTGGGTGAAATTGTAAGTGCAAGGGTTAATTTCATGTGAACAGTGATGATAATTAGGCTATATACGTTAAATTTCTTAGTTTTTCCTAAGGTAATATGTATCTGGAATCTAAAAAGTAAAAAAATGAACCAATCATTACAAATCCAACATTTTTCAAATTGTTAACCCATAACATAACTACAGTACAGTTTTATGTAAACTTTACATATCAACCATACATGTACATATAGGGGTTTCAAAATGTTTTGAAGTAGGCATCAGACTCTGCAAAAGTCAGTGTCTCACAGTTGCGAGCTTGTTTTGAAACCCCATACATGTATGCATCTTGGGCCTATATTCAGTAGCCGTACTTTGAAAAGAGCTGGAGTACAGTCCATCCAGCTGGGACCAGAGTCAAAGTCTTTCCTTTTCGATCAGCAACAGAGCCTGGTCCAGCTCCATCAGCACGAGGGGTGTATGATGCATCAAGTGAGTACAGCCTTACTATCAAAACTGTCATTTCATCCCAGTGAGGGTGAAACACCTGTGGAAGACAAGACAAATAGATCACATGCTATCAATTGACCATAAATTACTAAACTGTAAATAACAACTCTCCTACAGTAATCTTTTATATGACTACATATATTAACTCATGTTCATTAAAAATGAGGCTTAGAGGACAGATTTATCAGTGAGTGAAAAAAGTCTCAACTTGAGCCGAGCGACTCAATCACTCTTATGGGATTACTCTTGAAGGGAAAGTTAAGTTATTCAGTTAGTAACTGAAACAGTTCTGAGATATTAGTGATCCTCACAGTTATGAACACTACTGAACTAGTAGCTGAAATGAGACCTGAAAAAAATTCAGGCCTGTACAGGATTTGAACCCATGACCTCTGCGATACCAGTGCAGTGCTCTACCAACTGAGGTAACAAGTCAACTGGGAGCTGGTCATAATGTTGGATCCAAATAAACCTTCCAAGTGGTAAATAATTACTGGAAACATATGAAAATTATATATGTGCACTGGGGTGAAGAAATGAGATATAAGTGATCCTTGCAGCTATGAACACTACTGAACTAGTTGGAACTAGCTGGAACTAGAACTAGTTAGTAGTTGTCTTTCTATTAGTTGTCTTTCTCTCCTCACAACATAGAAACAAGGGTATAGAAACAAGATGTAGTGTTTATTAATCTGAATAATCATGTGAAAGGGTTAAGGGATTGGATCTCACAACACAGGGTCTTGCAAAAGAATGTTGGTATACTCTTGCAGACTAATAACTGTATTGAGAGGTCATCACAGCATAAAAGGCCACAAGTATTTGATACTTACCATAAATGGGTCTATCCATTTGGGTGATTTCTGGAAGCTGTTGAAGTCCCGTTGTTTTACCAATGCCTTCTCTTCTCCACCAAGGCCTTCCTCTGTTGCTTGTTTATCTTGCACATCATGTCCAGGAGACACATGAAGCAAGGCGTTTACAAAGTGTGTGTTTGGAAGGCCAAATGCCTGTTCAACCATTATGGATAGACCCTGAAAATTAAAAAAAGCCACAAATTGTTTAGAGAGTTCTAGCAACCTACAAATGTGACTGTCTGATTATGTCTATAGCACTTTATATAATAAGCTCAGTTATGCACACATTCTGATTGGTTCTCACTGATGATCTATTGGAGGACAGACACATAGATGATGTCATCATTAAAACTTTTTTTAATTCTTTATTATATAAAACAAATAGATTCCAAGTTGCTGTGTGTCTGTTCAGTAATAAATAACAGAGGACGTCAAAATGTGGTAAGAACATTAGTGACACACTCAGCTACGCCTTGTGTGCCACTTTTTTGTTCTTACCACATTTTGACATCATCTGTGATCTATTACTGAACAGACACACAGCAACTTGGAATCTATTTGTTAAATAGACATGCATATGATCACTATAATTCTCAGATTTTGAGAATCATCTACATTCCCACCAATGGTGTATCTACATGGTCAGCATATAAACACACACACAACCCACATTTCCTCCAATCGCTCTAACAAAGGGCTAACACTTGGAACATTAGCCTTAAAACTCTTTACAATGGCCAATTTACGTCATCAACTCAGTTGATAATACTTAATCACCCTGTTATACTCTCCCACCAGTGCAGCACCACAGTCTCTTTATAAAATTACCCCCTTTATCCATCTGCAAACTGAACCAACTTACCTGTTTCTGGTTATATTGCACAACTTTGATCAGGTCCATTGCCTTGGGTGGCTCCCTCATCAAAATGTGTTTGCTTGTCCTTCGTTGATACCACTGAGTGACAACTTGATCATTTGCGAGGTCAAACTCTGAAAAAAGAGATGATTTCAAACACCTTATTTAGGGTGTTCAAAAGGCGTTAGTGATTGAACAATTCACTGGATACCACACAGCCGGAATCAAACATTTCAAAGACCTTAGTGATTTTTGATTCAGGTGTGGTAAACATTTTCCCACAGTAACGTAAATGGCAGATTTGACAAAATTTTGTCAAACATGTAGATGAGTGAATGTTCATGGATTTGATGCTTTTTAGTGAAATTCATCAAAAAAAATCAGCTTGGCATAATTTACAGTTTATTACTTAACACAGTTCTTCTCCCACTACATAACACAAACACAAACCCTGTCCATTCATGTTAAAGATCTAAATACATTAGATCTCATTTGCTCAGGAAGAAAAATGTCACATTTATAACACACAAAGATAAACCTTCTGTATCTTGATTTGCTTCCTCTTCTTTGATGTCACGCACAGCCTCCCTTACTGTTGGAGGATAAGCATGATAGCCTTGGAACCTTCTGAATATACACCTCTCTGATTCATTGGGTTTACAACGATCACTGACATAGAATCCACTTGCATAACCAGGGGCCTCAATGAACACCTGAAATATAGAATACAATGAAACATTTTTACATGATGCCAATTAATATACATCATGTAGCTCTGGTAAATGGTTTTCTTTGTGTACATATCATGTTATAGCTCATGGTCTTTTTGATGGCGGTGATCAGAACTTTTCAACAGAAAAAATGTTGACAACATGGTAAACATGTTTATATATATGTACATAACAAACCTCTGAATGAGGCAAGAGCCTGATGAGAACTGAACAGACAGGAACCTTTGTTATGCCATCAAAAGACTCTTCTGTAAGTCTGGCCACAGTGGATGGAAGAATATGTTTCAAGGGGAGCTGATGTCCTCCGACATTAAGATGCCACTGAAAAAATAAAATGTTTCTCTTTAAAATTAAAAAGAGCACATGTGGAATTACCTCATACATCCTTGTTGTGTGTAATAAGGGGGAGGGGGGAAGGGGGAAGGGGTAAGGGGTAAGAGAAAAAGAACATCCTGCTTCTGGTAACCTGAGAACACAGGTGAGTTGTTTGAGAAAATATCTGTATACCCCCCTAAAAAAGTCATTTGTGCCAAAACCTCCCCCCCCCCATCCACCTCTATGGAAACTCTTGTTCTTAAATACTGAGATTAAAGTTGGAGCATATAAGAGTTTTTTCTTTGTATTTCTTCTCAATCTGCAACCCTTGTCTATTTATGTCTTGATTTCTTTTGCTAGTACCTCATTGTATTTTTCAGTGAAAATCCTAATTATGCTGTTTCCAATGACAATCAAATCTCCACTGTTCACATCTAGTGTGTAGATTCTCAGCAGCAACATAACTTCTTCTGGAATGCCACTTGCAGGGGCATTTACAGTGTACTTATAATGAAATTTAGGACATCTTGCTGATGAATCTAGCATTGGAAATGCCTCAACGGGTGAGATCTCCAAAGTCTCAGGTGTCTTCCAAAAAAGTCCCAAAATACTACCAGTAACCTACATCAGCAAAAAGTAAAAGATCAAAACTGCAAAAAAACCATTTCTTTGGGCAACAATCCCTACAAACCCTTACTTGGGACATTAACAGCAAAACAGTTCATGATGAACATTAGAAAAACTAGTTGCCAATGGTGCCCCCACCCCCATTTCCCTCTACTGCGATGTTGGTGGGAATCCTAAAAAAATTCAGAAAAGCTGCAGTTGTTTTCGACAATACTGGAGGTGGAGTGAAACAGGGCAGAGCTTGATATAAGTCACATATTTCATTTGGACATAGAAGTACAAGTGTCCCAAAAGCTTTTGACCAGGTCTGCAGATTCACTTCTGTAAATTTTAACAAGCAAATTCATGAATTTTCACACAATGACTTCATGCAATTTGTCACCAGAAAAAAGTTTTAACCATACTATGGGGAATCAATTAAACTTACTACCTCCCAAGTACTGGCACTCTAAGCTGTATCAAACAGATTATTGTAATGGTGGAATTCTCTCAGATCAATCACCTTTATGATAGTAGCATTGTCAGGTAAAAACCTCACTTCATCAATATACACATCAAATGAATCATAGTTAGTAGTCTCTTCCATGGGTGATGATGTCGCTTTGGCCTCAACCCATAATTCCACAGGATCAGCCTGGAAAGGTGTCCTGGGTGTAGAACGTCTACTGATTGGTCTGGTTAGTGATGAATGACTAGATTCAGACGTAGATGGTACTGGGCTGGGTACAGTTTCACCAAACTCTGAGGGTGACGGGACAGGTGTGGGCCTATAATACAGAAACATCACAAGGAGACATTTTTAAAAACATACAGGGCCAGTTACTTATATGAGGTCTAACCCAAACCACCATTTTATTCAAGTAGTGGGCCTCAGGGGTTCTCTTTACAAGGGCTGATTTAATTAAATAAATGTCTTTCCAAATTAGCTTTAAGCCCTCGACACTGTTCACAAAAATAAGTAAATAAGGTTTGAGGAATGGTTAATTTGTTCCCAGACGATCACTTATCTTCATTCAGGGATATAATATCACATATAAGGATGGCACAGTGGTGAGGGCACTTGCCTTCCACCACTGTACCTCTGGTTTGATTCCTGGACCTGGTGTCACACATGGGCTAAGTTTGTTGTTGGCTCTAATCCTTGCACTAAAGGTTTTTCTCCAGGTCCTCTGGTTTTCCACCCTCGGAAAACCAACACTTCAAATTCCAATTCAATCTGGAAACAGCAGACAAAAAGAGCCACCTTTTGGGATGTCCATTGCTAAATCCCAATTATCCATTTCATATTATATAGGGATAATAAATAAGTTGAAAACTTAGCTTGGAGCCTGGTTTTCTTCACTTAATTTGGAGCTTTCTGATCAAAGCTGAAAAAGCTCCACCAAAAAGATATCTTTGACTAGCACACTCGGTGAAAGCACTGATTAACTCAAGTAACTGAGTCCCCTAGCAACTGAACTCTTAAAGGAAAAGCTATGACTCAGCCATACGCACTGTCTGAGTGATCCAACATCAATTAATGCTCCTCCATTGTGCAGGTATGACAGTCCTTTCTGAACATCTACAGTAAACAACTCAGATGGTTGATCCAACAAACTCCTTCTGATGCCAATGTAACCCTCAGCTTCTAAAATGCGTGCTCTCAAGAGCTGGAGAATGACAAGACATGTGTTCTCCATCACATTATGCTTCCAGTTACTCAGGAAGCACTGATCCCACACAAGCATGACAGCATGGACTCCTAGAATGCCCACAAAGCCCTACAGAAATGATCAAAAAGGTGTTCTCAAGGCTGCAGAGATCAGAGAAATATATGTCTACTAAACAGCATTCTCCAGCTACCTTTTGATGGCTTGAGCTATTTTTAATTTACATAGGGAGAGAACTATGCCTATGTCACAATACTCTCCTGCTTTGAAAACCATAAACACTGCGCAAAATTCAAATTCAAAAAATTTTCAGCAAGTTTCAAAATCTTTGATGCATATTGCATCAATGTACTATAATGCTGTTCATTTTGAACCTTGTACATCAATATTACAACCCTTTGATCCCTAAGAGCAACGAGCATTTAATTTGTCCTGACAGTATCACCCCTGAATCAAACATTAAGGTCATGAGAGTAAAGGAAATGATCTCCAACTAAAGAAGCTCTTGATTGTTAAAGCAATTCTCCTTATCAGCAACTTAGGTAATGTATAGAAAACAGTAGGGAGAACATGTACACTGATGTCCAGGTGTAAAGGGTTAAGACGAGACATTCCTTACTACCTCCGCTATCCATTTTCTTATAAACATAACAGGGTGGGACAGCAGCTCCTTAGCATCAGATGGCAATGATTCAAATGAACTTCCCACTGCCTGTCTTTCGGCCAACATGGCCTTCTCTTTCTCTGTGTGAATAAAATTCACCAGGAATTCTCTTGGGTTAGAAGACAGATTCTTTAGTGTTTCACGAGTTAGGTGATTGTACAGCTCCTCATCTTCACGTTGCAGTCTTTGCATGACATGATCAGCCATGCTGAAGATTTTCAGCCTTGTTGGGAAACAATTTTTGAGCAAAAGGTGCAGGGATATTGCAAGCTTGTGAGCCACATCTTGAGATGAATTTCCTGAAAAAAAGGTTAAAATATGCCATTAAAAATGCCATTGAAATAAGAAAATCAACCCTTGGTACAAAATGACTGAATACTGATGACAGTAATACTTGAATCCACAATGCGGATGCCCTGCTAAAACCCTGCAAACCTGGGAACCAACCAGACATGGTTGTCAAAAAGTAGCTGCTGGTCTTATTTGACTCTAACCCACATGTACATGTACATGTGCTCAATTCTATTTAGCCTCTTAAACCAAAGAAGTCTGCTGTAACAAAGTTCTAACATTCCATGTGAGCCTACTTTGAGATGATAACCACTGACTTGATGAAATTGCTTAGGCTATGGTGGATAACATTATTAAATTGTATTTTACTTTGATTCAGAAAAACAAGTTTAACTATACAACAAACCATTCATCACACCTGCATCTTTGTATTCATTCAGAGCACTAACAATCAGTGGATACACAAGCAAGGCATACTGAGGTTCATAACTCCTATTGTAGACATACAGCACATTCAAGGCTTCCACCACTAGCCTTATTTGCATCTCAGTGACCAATTCACTGTGAAAACCATGTCTGTATTTGTATGCCTCAGAGACAGCATTTTCTACCACCCCTGCTATGGGGGAGTGAACTGCGCTTGACACACCCAGTTCTTTTAAACCCCAAGAAAGAGTCACTTCAAACTGAGATCTGATTTCTTCCATTTCAGTTTCTAAGTCCTCATGGGAGTTTACACTGTCTAGATTATTCCTCTGTAGGTTCATAGACCAAATCAGGTGTCTCAGGGAATTAGTCAATGGTCGTCCTTGGAGTTGTTCACAGATGCGGCCTAGCTGAGAGGGGTGTCTTTTGAGGAGGGCAGCCACAGCTTTGCCAAGAGTTTCACTTTGGTGGCTGCATCCAAGGAGACTTGGCTTTTGACTGTTTGATAAACTCTGTGAAGAAAAACAAGCTGTACGTTATTCTTCTTCAATCAATTAAGTTGTACATACAGCAAAATCAAGTACATTGACTCTTAAAATACAGTGTACAGTTATGTACTTTCAGTTGGTTTTAAACAGTACCAAATAAAAGAATTACTAAAATCACTCCAGGGATTTCAAAATGCTTTGAAGTAGGTGTCAGACTCAGCAAAAGTAAGTGACCATGAAAATTTCATGAAGGGCCAAGAGGTAATTATTCTGACCAGAGTAACCAGTGACATGTTATCAAGTAGCCAGTGGAACAACACCAGTCATTGGCTTGTTTTGAAATCCCTGCAATCTCCTTGTGTATGCTGCACAGTGTATAGATAATAAACCATACAGCTTGAGAACGGCAGAAATTAAAGCAAAAAATAATTTTAAAAGTTTAAGAGGTACTCTGGGTCACTCCAAGCACCCTCTTTTTCTCTCCTCCACTGATCTAATCAGTGTTACCAGGTACCTGGAAAGGAGCTGCAAATTGCAATTGACCCTATAAATTATCCTAAATTTGAAAAAACTCTCACCTTTTCTTGATCATGAACAACCTTCTGTTCTGTTGCTGCCAATTCTCTCTCCATTCCTCTATGCACTGTTTGCTGAGCAAACCCAACAAACTCCAACATATCCCCAGACACAGTATCTCTGCTCTCTCTCCATTGTAACCCAAGACTTCCTGTGATCTCATGAAGTGCTGTTTTCAGCCATGCTTCTGCTTCCTCTTTGTTAGAATCTGAGAGATCCCACTTGTCTTGGGTGGCCTATTTAGTTTAAATATCTTTCAGTTTAAATTTAGAATGCAAAAAAACTGTCTGCAAAAGAAATGATTTGAAAGAGTCAAATTCTCTCATTCAAGAAATCCTTTTCATCTTTCTCCCTAAAATCAATGGACAACGAACCACTTCTTAAATATACAACTGCCTGTGTTATTGTTCTTAACTTTCATTTGATCTAAAGGATTCACCTGGTTATAAAGAGCTAAACTGCCAAGGTAAGTCTCTACAAACTGTCTTCCCAGCAGATGCAACAAAGACTGAATCCTCTCAGTTTGAGAATTTTTGCAAAATGCTTCCACTTTGGTGACTAGCCTTGCATTGATTGCATCTCTTATCTGAAAAGAAAATTGGCAAGTGAAAACTTGTTACTATAGTGAGAATTTACTTTTCAATGATGTCCATCCCACTTTCCTCTTTGGACTAATCATCCGCCAGCCCTCATTTTCTCATTACAAAGGTTTTGAATTCAATTTCACTGTTTGAAATGATGAGTCTTGGGTGTTAAAATAATCACTCCAAAATATCCATTCTATCTTAACCCTTTAACTGCCAGAGGTGGTTAATATGTAACTTCTCCCTAATACATCCATACACTATCCAACAAATGGGTAATGAGAATACTCAAACATATCAGGTAGAAGTTATTATCTTGATCTAACACCAAATTCTTATTACTAATTTACAGGGAAATGTGTAGCGAGAATTAACAGTCAGATCTTGGGAGTTAAAGGTAAATATAAATTTCAGGTTAAAAACATTTGAAGCTACATTATTTTACATTTTGTTTCCTTCTTGTTCCGGGAATATTACAATTATCATCAACAATCCTTAACCCTTTATGCCCTAGCATCAGTATGCACAATTCTCCATACTGTTCTCTATACATTTTCTAAGGTGCTGACAAGGAGAATTTGTTTAATAATCAAGAGCTTAAGATCTTTAGTTTCTGATCATTTGGTATAGTCTCATGACCTTCATGTGTGATTCAGGGGTGATATTGTGAGGAGAAATTAGATGCTAATCACTCTTGAGGGGTCAAAGGATTAAATATCGATGATGACAATCATGATCAAATGCTCTAATGCTCTTTACAACACTTTGCAGGGTGCCTTGCACTGAGCCGTTTTCAAAATTTTTGAGACAAAATGTTGCAGATGAGCCCAATTTAGAAATTTTTGGAAACAAGGCCAGACTGTAACACAGGGAGTAAGGTTGTCTACTCATTATAAAAGATGTCTATTAGGCTCATTAACATCCCCTATCAACCAGTTTGAACCTGAAATTATTTAAAACTACAACTGTAACAACACACCCATTCTCCATCATGCAGAATTTATACAGAGTAATCAAATCCTCCCTTTGGGATTATGTACACTCCAAATCAATAAATGTTACTGGTATTGATTATTGTAATAATACCTTAGTCCAAGAAGAGCCTGGTAGGAGTGTCTCTTGTAGACAGGAATTTAACCACACTAAATGGTAGTGGCCGGGAACTTCACCACTCATCGCTTGATGATTCAGTTTTTAATGATTTAATTTCTGCCTTACTTCTAGACCAAAGAGTTGATAGATCTTAAAACTGTCTACTTATTAGCAGCAAAAGGTTATCATGATATCAACAATGATTATAATTGTAGTTATTTGTTCAAATTTACATAAACTAAATAAAAATGTATTTATTCCATAAACTGATATACTGTAATTTATTATAAATAAATTAAACAAAAATGAAAAGCACTGAAGTGCTGCAATTTTGTATTACATCTCTATAGGTGTACACCTCAATATTGATATCTACATCATGCAGTACCTATTCTGAAATAAATAGAAAGAATAGAATCTTTCATCAATATTTACAAGCTAGTCAGTCTCTTAGGTTTTATAAAAAAAAAAAGATTACAGAGATGCAATGAAAGTCTTGACTAGATGAGAATCTAATATGTAAACTTAAAATATTGCATACCTATCATGTGGGTATATGAAATGCAAGATAATTTTAGAAAAATTTTTAAGAACCTAATATCCTAAAGACAAACCTATGAGATGATAACATTTTCAAATTCTGCACAAATAAAATACAATTTCAAAAAAATAGATATCTTTTCATTTACAAGAATATTTTTCTGTACTGACTTTGCTAATTTCAAGTTAACTAAATATCTACAAAGCACCAGCAAATTCTGGTCCAGTCAGGCCAAAACAGTGTTTGAATGTCTTATCTTTGTATGAGTTCTCATGCCACACACTCTGAAAAATAATAACATTAAAAAATCAGTAATAAATTTGTAACCCTTCAACAAGCATCTCTGAAAAAAATGATGTGTTCACAAGAAGAATTTGTGTAAAAATCAAGAGCTTCCTTTGTTGGTGATCATTTCCTTCATTCCAATGACCTTAATATTTGACTTGCTGATAATATTGTAAGGAGAAATGAGATACTAATTTCTCTTAGGAGTCAAAAGGTTTTAGATAATAAGCAAAAAGACAAATAAAAAAAAATTTTTTGAAAGACCATTCTGAGATCTTTAGGCCATTTCTATACATGTATTTTAACCTTGAGGTGTTTGTGTATAACAGTGTACATATCAATCACTTTTAAAACTAAGGATTCTTTTGTATTTTGAACTTTTGAACTTTTAAATCTCAAAGATGACTTTTAATAAAATCTGATTAACAAGCACCTTAGAGGAAGTGCGGCATTTGACCAAGCACAGCTCAAACTGGTCACCGACAGACTTGGAAATCACATTAGGCACTGATGATCCAAGTATCAAAATTTGTTCCAGTAATCTCCTCTGAAAAAGGTCAGACATACACAATTACAACTAAATGTTAAATTACAAAGAAAATGTTTCGGTCCATAATTATTTCACCTTTTAACTGTCAGAATTGATTGACAAGTGATTTCTCCCTGTAATATCCACATATTTTCCAGCAAACAGGAGACGAGAATATTCAAAATTAACAGGTATCAGTTGTTATTTTAATCTAACACCAAATTCTAGTAACTTTCATGTTTACAAGGAAATGTGTAGCAGCTAGAGGGGAGAATTAACAATCATGTCTTGGGTGTAAAGAGTTAAATTTGGAATACAAAAGCAATTCCTAAGTCTATCATTCAAAAGCTACTGTAACTATTGCAGGGTAATCAAGAGTCATTCATGTGACAAATAAAGAGGACTCAACTGCACTCTGCTCTGATGCAATGCATGTAGGTAGGGGCAATAGCATAAAGAAGTGACGAGAAAAACACAAGGTATGTTAAGGTGTTTCTCTCTGTTTCTTTTTGAAAAATTCAGGGTGATCATTGAGAATTGAAGCATTCTTCAGCAACTTCAGAGAATTCTCCAATCAAATTTCATATATGACCTGTGTCCTTTTTATATTACAAAGTGGAATTGTTATATCACCCTATTACTTTATGCCCTTCTTCGTCAGCAGCACTATATTTTATGATACAAAACCTTTACTAAATTCAAAAATGAACTGTTGGAGGAAAGCTATCACTTTACTCACATTGTCAGGGTTTAAACAACAGGAAACACAGTGTTCATAAATGCTGCAACAGTTATTGTTCTGACAATATCTGCACTCGTAACGTTTTGTACTCTCTCCTCCACTGTGACAACACCCACTGGCAGACAAGTCTTTACGATTACAGACAAATCCTAGAAGAAGAGAACTCAACAGATTACTTCCAGAACACAGTTGTTTTACTAATAATTTCAAGGCTGTCAAGCCTTCTTCTCACAATGAACAGGTCAGTTATAATTAAACATTAAAAACTGTACTTGTAAGAATGCTTTTTCTCACTGAATTGGCCTTGGAAATGAACATTGATCTTTTAACTCCCAATATCTAATTGGTAATTCTCCTTACTGTCTGTCATACAGTTCTTGTGATCTTAGATTGGAGAATTTGGCATTGGATCAACTTATAATCCCCTAACTGATATTCTTCTATGTTCTCATCACTTGCGTACTTGATATTGTATTGATTTTGTAAGGAGAAATTGTGTCTTGGTCACTTATGGGAGTTAAAGGGTTAACTGGCCTTTACCTTCATAACTTTTCATCCTCTAATATTTCACTTTTGAATGCAAGTTTATGATGATCTTGACTTTAAGAGGCTCCTTCATAAGAGTCAGTGCAACTGATTTTCAAAACAATTTGTTAATCTAAACAAAAAATGATTCCTTACCTCTTTCATCAACAATCAACAGAGCTCCTTGGATAGAATTTCTGCAATCTCTAAACTCTGTCAAGTTCTCAATATTGATCCACTGAAACTCAGTGGTAGGAACTTCAAGGATATATGACTCTTGATAAGACTGAAAAAGGAGCCAACATTACAAATGGTGTTTTCATACCAAGGTCTTTACTCAGTTGTTAAAAAACATGCAAAAGCTATTTTCTGTTTGAAGTATTTAGCTACTTGGAGTGCAGGTAAAGATTGAGTACATATTAGCATTGCCATGGTTAAATTGATTAAATATACACCTCTCACTACCAGAGTTCAGGGTCCATAATGTAAGTTACTGCGAAAGTTTTTTTTCTGGTTTATTGCCCTAGTGTGAGACCCACAAGCCATAAATCCAAGCAGAGAAAAATTAGGTTCTGTAACTTACAGTGTGGACCAAGAAAACAAGGTTAGTAAGATATTTATTTTATCTCTGGGTTCAATGCAGTAAGGGGGGGGGGGGGGGGGATTTCATTTCAGACAAACGTTTGAATTTAGCAGACTGTACAGTGAAATACATTTTTTTTAATAGCCCACTCAATTGACCAGTCATATTCCTGTAGCAGGCCGCACAGTGAAATATAGCCCACTAAATTGACCAATCATGGTGCACTTACTAACTGAGAGATATCACAAAGGGTCAATCTTTTAACAGAGTTCGAACAGCTTTCAATAAAAGCCAGTTACTTCCACAATTCTTTTCATTTTGGGGTCACTGTCACCTATTCCACAATCAGCACTAAAATATTGAAACCTCCAAGTACACAAAAAGGGGTCACAAATTTTCAGCATAACAGTGCTCGCCATATGTAAACAGTCTCCACTGAGACATTCATCACCAGGTAAACGTAGTATCTTTAAAATCAAAATTCCCTCTTAACCAGACGTTTTGAGTCAACACTAGCTCAACTAAGAGGCCTTACCTTCCTGAGGGAAATAAAAACTATGCAAATAATTCCTATGGCTATGAAAAAAGCCACAAGCCAACGGCGAACGAACACAACACTCATTGAACACTGACCAACATGGCCTCTCTATTTTATGTCGTGTAACGTGAACCCAATAGTCTTCCATGACGTAATTACCAAAAGCGGCCCATGGTGCCTACCCAGGAGTTCGATGACGAGAGGATCCTTTCAGCCTTATGATATTTTATGGTGTACCCAATGAAACCCTCGCTTCATTAACTGTAAACTAGAACTGCCAGTCCCGTATTCTTGATATTTTCTTCTTTGAAAACATCAGGAAGAATAAAGAAGATTGCGTGGGGAATCAATTAATATTGCAAAGCAAAACATGCTTACACGTATTTTTTAAAGCGAGTTTTCTTGTTATGCAGGCATATGCGCTCTATTTACATGTGTTATCCTCGCGTTTAAGCTAACATGCACAGTTCAAGCACCAGAATCGTGATTTATAGTTCGAGAGGCTAGACGCCGATTATGTAAACTTAATTTCATCGCTTTTTTTTTCAGGAAGCGCAATTAATATGAGGAACTGAGCATATCTATTTGGTCTTGGGTTTATCTTCTATATTATTTTGTTCTATTTTGTTTTTATTTATTTATCATTTTCAATATTTTTACAACATATAAAGAATATTCATCGCAAGAGGAGAGTTATACTTTATCGCTTAAATTTGGCTCGAAGCAAATTTACGCAATTATGATAGACTGATGCGCGCCAAGGAAAAAATTTCCTATCGTCAATCTCTGACGATATTCGTAATTCAACATTGTTAGACGCTTCTTTTACTTACGGCACTGTAGACTGGAATTTCAAGCCGTCATATATGTCGTTTTGTCTTAGTTCACACACTATAACCTCAGTACACGAATTTGACGGGTTCCGTTTTATTTTCTCTGCGTAATTTACACGCATTTCATACTCAGATTGCGTCTATCAACATTACGCACAGTTAATAATATAACCAACTAGCTAAAGGTGCTGAAGACTTACGATAAAACGTTTCTTCAAATGGTTTTCTTGGGCTTAAATGTCCAGTTATAAGCTACATTAATGTAATCCTCCAGTTTGCTCCTCGAAAATGTTGCCATCATGTTCCCAAAAAGTCACGCACTCCAAAAATGAAATCGAAACCTCTCCTCCACTTCATACTTGAAATACGTCACTCTTTCGGACCGCATAGAGCGGACTAACCCAACAGCAAAGGTAAGTACACACAAATTCGTCAATCGGAAATGTTTAACAGCCACTAATGTCCTTCTTCTTCTTGCGATGCCACCGAGTTTCCTCTGGATCGAACCCTCTCTGTTCATGGCCCATCAAGGCCCATTCAGGTGTCTTAGCCATGTAGTCCAGTGCTGTAAAGTTTTCGGTTCCGTTGCTCTCTTCATAACGCTGCATCTACACAAACAATGCACCAGGAAATAAATTGATGCTACACTTTAATCGATGATGGCGGGGTGGATTCAGGATTTTTCTCAGTAGGGGGCAAACCACTAAAGAATGACATAAACCAGCTTTTAAAGAGAACAACGAGGAAAAAGACGTAGGACTGGGCAATCACATAATGAGAATTGCTGCTTGTTTTACTTCTACACCAATAAACCACGTAGTTTTTTTCTTTTTCCGCAGAATACTAGTCATATTAGAAAGCCAAAGGTCATGGGGGGGGAGGGGTGCGTACCCCTTGCACCCCTCCCCTAAATCCGCGCGTGATCGCCCCTAGAGAAGCCCTTGTTTAACAAACGTTCCTTGTCAGTACCACAAGAAGTGTATAAAAAACAGTGAGAAGAATCAGGGTGCAAAGCCATGCAAGATGATATGACGGCCATGCGTAAAGATAATCCGCTCCGAAGAAATGATTAATGGTCCCCCATTGGGGATACAAAAGTAATGGCCACCAAAAACGCTTTACGACTTGTTCTAACGATAGTTGTATGTTATGGGCTTAAACCATGGATGTAATATTCACTTTAAGCAAAGCATTACCTTCATCAAACAAGATGATGGTTGTGAAAATTAAACAGTATTGGTGAAGAATATTTCAGCCCTTACCAGACGGTGGAAAGTGGGGTAATCAATCCATGTGTACCATCCATCTTCTTTCTTAAACTAAGAGTACAAAAAATAATAAAAAAATAAAACCCAAAGTAGCAATAAGGAAATCTACAGGCCCCACCATGAGTGTTCGAAAATTTTTCCTTTTGTCAGGTGAGAAAAAAGACAGCAAAACACCAATAAAAGTGCGTCGATGATCCTAGTACCCAAGTTCTTTTTCATATCTTTCTCTCTCGATTTTAAAGCCTCGCTCAGCGTGTGTACTGGCGCTGCCATATCTGTCATTTTCAGTACAAACTAAGGGATTTGTTTGTTCGATATGTTCGACCAGTTTGTGAGGAAACGTCAAAAACAAGTTCCATTTTCAACTCTCACCTTCTTGTGGCAAATAAGAAGACAGTTGGAATGTTCATGTTCACAGGCGATCTCATAGCCAGGAAGTAAATCTGTTAGCTTCTGAACAAACCCAATGACCTGAGGAGAAAATGATAACAAATTGGAACAATGTAAAAAATGACTCAGTCGATGAAGAAGGACAAGCAAATTCTCCACTGAAACTAAATCAATGTAAATGTAACAGGATAAGCGGACAAAGACAGTTAAAATTCAATGGACAACAATCCAAATTATTAAAACCAGCCTAATCAAATGAGTCAGAATTAGTAGGAAGAGTTAAAAGTTTTAACAACATTACCTCTTCATGCCATGGTACATTCTGCATCGTTAGGGTGGATGCTTTAGATTCCCCACAATAGGTTACACCCTGAGGAAGAAACGAGAAACACAGAATAAACATAATATTCTATATAAATCACCCAAGGACAAGTGGTTCAATACTCCCGAGTGAGCTACAAAGGAACACAGCCACAATGCTGTCATAGCAGTTGACCCTTTGAACCCTCAGAGTGGTTAGCATCTAATATCTCCGTACAATATCACTCCTGAAGGGAGCGTATTCGTTTTCCCGGGACTGAGGTATATTTACTTATCGTTACTCCCCCTAGATGAGATGCGATATATTTCAGTCTACCCCAGATTTAAGTCAGGTTTCCGTGACAGTCTGTTGGTATCAATGTACACTCCGACGTGGAGAGAGAGAGAGAGAGGGGGGGGGCATGGGGGGAGCAAACTGTTTAGCATTGTGACTCGGCCAAGGCTCAACCCGAGATCTCACGATCCAGATTCTAATAACACATCATCTAAGGAGAGAATGTGTGACAGTTCAAAAGCCAACTTTTAGGCGACACAGAGCATTGGGAGACATTGTTTATATCTGTTTTATAAGTAAATTCTTCAGCGCACAATGATGTTTCGTAAGGAAACAAAGAAACGTAACAGTACCTTAACTTCAATGAAGTCTGGTTTGCCAATAGATACCAAGTCGGCATAGTTTTTGATTTCTTCATTGTTCCAGGATTTAACCAGTGTGAGACGGTACACAGTTCTCTGACCCTGAAATTAAAAACACATTAAGAACTGGTAACTTTCACTTATATATATTATTTCCAGTTACACGAAAAAAGAGCTCGATAGTTCCGAAGCTTAAGAAAGCAACGACTAACGAAACCGAAGAGGCTCCGGATACCACCATCCAATCAGAGGACGCTACGAATATTCACGATAACTTCAAAGGTTATCCAATGAGTTTGACGTAACAGAGACACGTAAAACAAAACACAAATTGGTACAACAGCAATCTCCTCAAGGTGCGATTCAAACTGGTCGGGTGAGTTGGTTTTCATGTACAAGACAACTAGAACAGCGCCACTAATATAATCACAACATTTTGACACAAAGCAAAAAACGGAGATGAAAGCCTCTTCAAACCTTTTCTGACAGAGCCTTAAGGCTGTCCAAAAACCGAGGCCAGAAATCTCTAAACAAGGGTCGGTCGATTTTCTTGAGGCTTTCTTTAGTGCTGGCATCCACACTGACATACAACTGAGTCACTGGAATGAGGTTCCTGAGAAGAAAAAGAAATCTCTCTTACATTGATGTTGTCGACAACTTTGCTCAATCCTTCCTCACTCATAGCCGTAACAAAACACCAAACTACCCACCATAGAAGGACGACAAACACTAGCCGCACACAGGAATACTACATTTCTTCGATTAAGCGTCCTAAGCGCTCACCTTGAGAGCAGTGGGTGCTAAATTGAGGTTGGGCGTTATTTCGAATAAATACGGTAATATATTCGACCTTCGTGAGTGACAAATGATTAATCTGAAGATTATAGCAGTATTGAAAATGGAGAGGTACACAATGCGCTCTAAAATACCTAAACGTGTCCTCCAAATAACTCGTTCTGGTTTCACATATGCATTTGTGCGCTGACGAAGCTTCGTTATTTTAAGGAGGAGATAAACTTGAAGGCGTTAAGCTCATCGATCCTCTTTTTTGCTTTCCGGTTGAAATGTGAATAACCAGTTTCTTATAATGAATCATCAACATACTATAGCTCAAAACGTAGAACCACTCAGTTTTTTCTCTCGGTGGGACCCCCGCTGTAAAATATAATACTGCTCTAAATCACAGATCCGGTGGTAGTTTACTGACAAATCAACTGTTTCGATTTAATCTAAATGCTTAGGAAATGTTTTAAAAAGACTTCATAATAGGCTAGATAATTCATTACGAGACTGAAACTACTTATTCATTCGTTAACGTGCAAGAACCATGTTGCACAGAGTAACCAAAGAGATGGAGGGGGGGGGGGGGGGGAAAGGTAAAAATCGTTTTGGACCCACCTTATAGCGTCAGGAAACTGTGCGTTCGTCACGAGAAAAGATGAGATATCATGTCCGTGCAGAATCCTGACGAGTTCGTTTATTCTTGGATACATGATAGGTTCACCTTGGACAGAACGAAAAAGCACACATTTACAGGGTGTTACCAAGCTTGAGTAAAAATTACCAAAAGTTTAAAGTTACGAAAAATTACGTACCAACAAGAGAAAGAGCACAATGTCTTATCTTCATTCCTTCTTCGAATCTCTCAGGTTTCACGCCAGGAACACCTAAAAGTGCATTAAAATAGAATGACGAATCAGAAACAAACTCAAAAGGTCCTGACCTGTCACTAATGCAACTAACCTCTGAACTGTTTGATCATGTTGCGGTGATTCTCCATGGCGCCATTCACAATCGTGTCAGGATCGTCCATCTTCCATTTCCATTCTGTTCCAACAGGATTTGTGTGATGCCTGAAGGGGAGAAAAAAATAAAAGAGAAGACTATGATGTCACGTGTAAGCGGCCAGGCTGCCAAGCATTATTCAAAATGGCTACGTCTGTGGTCGAATTATTAGCATATTTGAAAACAATGACGGAAAGTCAAGTTACCCGATGGGTTCTGGAGACACGGTAAAAAGTTTCAAACTTTCACGAATATTTTTTAATGGCGCGGTCAGAAATTGTTTAGTTTCAGGAACGTACTTTTCCTTAAAAAACGTTCGAGCATGCATTTTTAAGTAAACCAAAATCTTCAGACCTGGTATCCTTGATCTTTCAAACAGTTCCAAAGATTTTCGAACTTAACTGAGATGAAAGTATCTCGCATTTTCACAAAAGATTACCGACGCCGCCCAAAATAAAACACCAAAGAGGAAATCAGATTTGTGATTGAGTGTCGCAAAACCAAATTTATCACAACATCAATCTAAACAAAGGAAAAGTATCTCAAGGAGTCGGTGATAACCCAGCGTAAAAACAAGCAAACTACCTGAAGCGCGGGAAAACGCGTGTGACCAAGTTGCGATCGGTTTTACTTTTCATCTGATTGGTTAAGAGGGTGACGAGAAATTTTTAAACCAATCAAAGTGCGTGGTAAAGCAAAACAGAGGCACTCAATCTAAAATCACTCTGACTGAGAAGTGACACTTGTAGAGAAATGGTTTTTTCCCCCTGTACACTACATCCTCACAAATAGCATGGACTCTTCAAGTCAATAACACTGACCTCCAACAAAACACGCACTTATTAGCACAAGCTAAGCTTGGTGTTGTTTCCATACAACGATGACTCTCTATACCATAAAAGGTATGTTTGTAGCAACCACCACGACCTCTTAACATTGACTGCGAACAAAACACAAGTGTCACTGAGTCGAACCTGGCACTCATGTATGTACCACGTGATAGTGTCATGCAAACGAGGTCGTAACAAAGCGGGTAAAGAGAGTTGCAGAGTTAAACCCCAGTATGCAATAAAGAGCTGAGAGGACATATTAACAGTTGGGTTCACTGTGAAAAATTTCTCTCTGAATTTTTCGGCTTCAATGGAAGGTTGTCAAATTTGACCTGTAACCAGGTGGATTCGTAATGACAAATGAATACGTTCTAGTGAATAAAAATGCGCATAACACTTAAGAGTTAACAATACCGACGTGTCGGCCTAAAGTGCGTCCTTCAAAGGAAGAAGTGATAAGAATGGAATATCATTTGACTTGACTGATGGCTGATGTAGAAAGAGGTGCAAAACTGAAAACGAGGTTATGTGACTTGGCGTGATAACGACAGACACAATACACTACGCATGAAAAGTATCTAACTCGTTTGAAAGTGGAATAACATCAATTCTAGATACCTTTGTCCATCTGCATAGTTTGACTCCGGAGTGAGAACCGATCAGACGGTAACCTAGGAAATAACCGGAAACGAGGAAACAAGCTTAAGAAAGAGTGATTGAGATTTGATTTCCTGAAATCAAGGAGAGCTGGAGCTATAGTAAAAACTGGCAAAGCAACCTTTCGATGAGATCCTAACTTGTTCCAGGCATTCAGGTTCCACTGATTTCTCTCGCCCGCTCATTCGTTCGCCGCTACAGACCGAGGGCCTAGCACTGGCTAATCACGGTACTTGAATTCCCAGTATAAAAAAAAAACTTAGGTTGTCTTTGATGGAAATATATTGATCTAGCCTACAAACTGCATGCCATGAAAGAGAGCTGAATATTTTCCAGTCCGGCTCGATTACACTCAGTCAAAAAGCATCATATCATGTGACTACCGCTGGTGCTTTTTCTCTTATTACTCAGCTCGTATCCCGCAGGGCCGCATGGGATTTTCCGTCCCTATTCACGCTAACGCATACGATCTTTAAACAGGGATTTTTGTTAAATGTTTTTCAATCACAGGTCACATAATAAATACCCCTTACTAACCGAGTTCGAGGTCCGTATTGTAAGTTACAGGCCGAGTCTTATCCGCTCGGAATCACGGCCCGCGCGCTCCGCACTTGGGCCATAACTCAAGAGTAGAAAAACCTCGGTCCATAAATGACTTTACAAACCTCGAACACGGTTAGTAATAAAAAACTTTACAAGCATTGACAATGGGTAGCGCCCATTCCAATAAAAGCTTTCATACCCTCATTCTTAGGACTATCATCGAAAACAACAAATGACAGTTACTATAATCACCATTTAGTACCTTGTTTTGTCAGGGCTTTCTCCAGTGCGGGTGTTATCATCTCTTTGGGTTCTGTCTTAACCTTTTTCTTGCTACCTTCAGCAAAGAAACATGGAAGCAATTCAGTCTCCTTAATTTAAGGGGTGACCAGAAGGTCAGCACACTTCTCTCTCTGCTAAAGCTCTGGATTCTGGGACTGCCTAGGAACACGAGCTCATTATTAGTGCCAGACCCATGACAAACCTCTCCCCGAATCGTCCCAAATCTTCCCGCGAGCTGAGAAACGCCAACATTCACCAAATCCAAAATGTCATGTTCAAGAAAGATTATACTTTCAAATACAGTTTCAATTAATAGCTTCCGGACCATTAGAGAGCTTAAAACAAAGTACAACCGTACTTTGTACAAATCACGTTCGTCTTGAAATAATATTTAAAAACGAATCACAAACTTAACATTTGGAAAACAAATACCGCGTGTTATTAATGACTACACAATTAACATACCTACAACTCTCTTTGAGCTTTTCACGCCTGTGACTCCTTTTTCTTCCTGCATTGATTAACATTAAACAAAATGATTACAGAAACTGTGACTACAAATGGACCAAATGAGGAAAAGAAACTATTGTTTACTCTCAGAACATTATTTGAAACACTCATTTGTACATGATTTGGTCTTGATTGTCTATGTACATGTAAATGCTGTTTAAGTTAGATACTGATGACATTACCACCAGATACCATCTCAGAACCTCGAGCGTTGTCTGTGAGTTTTGTTGCCAAGGAGTCGCATAGTCTATGTGCAGTTCTGTGTGCTTTCTGATGCATTTATATCATTCAAGCGTACAAAAAAGACAATCCTTTGATGGTGTGAAACACTTGCATGATTAAAAATTACATTAAATCAAACTGGAATTGAGCCTGTGCAAAGTCCTGTATCAAATAATAGTCCTGCAATAATCTCACAGACAGAACTATCAATTTGTGGTTGCAAGTGCTTGGAGCTATGCTCCAACTCACTTCAAATAGAGTGCTATGTTTATCAAAATATTCTTACCTTATCTTTTTTCATTTTATCCATCATAGGACCCAGGTCTTCTAAATCTACCAGGCCAGAATTGCTCTCTTCTTCACCTTCACCTGCAGACTCCTCGCTTGTGCTTTCATACAGAACCTTGACAAAGGAAACAAGAAAACATGGATCACCCAGCAACTAAATAAATGACAAAGACATTTCCAAAAACAGAACCTTTTTAATCTTTAATCTGTAATAAAATGTAGTTATTTGACAAGGTGTCCATGAGGTTTTCACCCACTTGATAACACTGACAGCACTGACCACCAGATCAATTTTTTTTCTCCGTAATCCCAAATACAACTCCTTGGCGGTTTGAAAAAACCCAACTGGTTTGCCTCTTAACCCTTTACACCCTAAAATCAGTATGCAGAATTCTTCATACTGTTTTCTATACATTTCCTAAGGTGCTGACAAGGAGAATTTGTTTAATAATCAATCAATGTTAAGATTGTGATCATCATTTCCTTTAATCTCCTGACCTTATAGTCTGATTCAGGGGTGATAATGTAAGGAGAAATTAGATGCTGGTCACTCTAAGGGATCAAAGGGTTAAATAAATGTTACAGTTGATTCGATTTTAATTTGTGGACCACAATGAAATCTTTTGAGTCCCCAGTAATTGTGTAATAACACTAGTTCCCTTTCAAATTTATTAGACCAGACTAACTTAAATTAATATTATGTTTATGTGTCTTTTTCTTTCTTTCACATGTTACCTCATCATCTTGACCCTCATTTTCCTGAGGACCTTCATCACTCTGACAACAGGTTTCATCAACTTGAGAGTTTGATCCTCTGGAACTCTGACATATATTTCCCTTTGATTTTCCACTTGCACCTTTTATGAAGGACAAGAAATCTGTTCTCCAGAATTTGAAATCCTCCTCTGTGCCTGAAAGCAAAGGAAAAAATTAAAACTGAAATGTATGGTATGACCCTCTACAGAAATTTCCTGTTATCTGGCAAATACCAATAGGTACCAGAATTGTGTCAAAACAATAAACTTACCAAAGATACATTGTACCAAGAGTGTCAAGAAATTCAGCTTTCAGGGACACATTTGACAACCCAAATAATTTTCTGTTCACTCTGTTGATTGCTTCTGTTCTTGATTTAAAAGTTCTGTCAGCTTCTGTTGCTGAAAATTTCATCATTCCTTTCAGAATTATCCTCCTTGTTAACACAACAAACTCTACCCTCATGTTTCAGAAATTGCAAAAAATGACCTAAAACTTACTTTACCTATCTAACCCATTACTTTAAATTGATTGTTTCGACAACTCCATACCTCCATGTTTGCTGTTGGCTACATTTTCATCTCCAATTCCAAAAGGAAAGACACGTCTTGCGCAAAGCAACTCCAGCCATTTATCAACTCTTTTCCCAACCTGACACATTACAAAAAGAGAATGTTTGAATATGAGCATGTCACAATACAGGTCACTTAACTGTTTGTTCTAGTCACATTGATGGGTACATAAATCAGATCCAGAAATGTCAAATGTAACCTTTGAAAGTGAATACTAATTTATTTCAAAGGCATTAAAACTTTAACTCCCATGAGTGACCAAGACAGAATTTCTTCTAACAATATCAAATATTACATCAGGCATGAAAATGATTGGACTAAAGAAAACTATCAAAAAGGGATTATCAGTTGATCTAACATCAAATTCTCCAAATTAACATCATAGGTATTGTTTGGCAAACAGTAGGGAGAATTACTGATGAGATCTTGGAAGTAAAAGGGTAAATGCCCAATCAAGGATGCATGATAACAGAGATCTAATATAGTTATTGCTAGGTACTCATTTCAAAAAATAATCATACAACCTTATAACCATTTATCACAATTTTTTTTAATCCAAGTTTTACTAACTTATAACTTATTAGACTTATTTACCAAGTTAAACTTGTCTTCATAGAGTGAATTACCAAGGCCAAACACAGCATAGTTTAAACCTTGCAGGAGGGATTTCTGCACACGAAAATCATTGGCAGCCTCCTCTAGCCATTTGTAAAACCACTGAACACTTTCTGGAGGCTTTCCATCCACATAGGTGCTAACAATAAATACACAAGTTGCTGTCTGTGGAGTAGAGAATTGAAAATAAGATTCACTTGAAACATACAGTAAAATTTATCAGTTGTGATTACAGAGGGATGGTCGAGTAGGGTCCAGACCCTGCTCTCCTATATGTGGTTTTTATTAGTGCTTGTCCAACACCAAAAGTGTTGCAAAGAATGAGTATCTAGAATTTACATACTAGTCTTGAAATATTTCAACCCCCAACTCAAAATTCCCTAGATCTCCCTTGATTAGTGGGCAAAGTAGATCCCAATTGTATGGGACTGCAAGTGACCTGAACACTCTCCTTCCTTTGGCTCACACAACTGATACTGGTCACTTTCTGGCAAGTGCCTGACAAACCACTGCCCTGTTTTTCACATTCATTTAGATACAGAGCACAAGAAAAGTTAACCCTTTAAGAACCACATTTCTCTTCCAATAAACTTTCCGTGATTCAGATAAAAACTAATCCGGTGATAAACCAAAAACTTAGAATTTTCCAATATTTTTAACCCTTTAACTCCCAAAATTTGATTGTTAATTCTCCCCTCTAGCTGCTACACATTTCCTTGTAAATTAGTTGAGAGAACTTGGTGCTGGATCAAGACACCAGCTTCTACCTAATAAGTTTTAATATTCTCATTACTTGTTTGCTGAGCTATGCATGATATTGTAGGGAGAAGTTTCATGTTAATCAATTCTGGGAGTTAAAGGGTTAAAGTGAAATTTATTTGCATGCTACCTGGATATAAAGAAATTAAAAAAAAGTGAAATTTGGAGATACCTCTTCAGAAAGATTGTCCTCTGGTTCATAATTCTTTAAATCCACAAGTTCAGCTCTCAACCCACTTTCTTGTGCTTCAGACTGTATTAACTCTGCAAGATTCTGGAATTAAAATAATTTTTATGATCACTGAATCGCTTCAAAATCTTCTTTAAAAAAAGGTTCCATATCCAACTGTTCAATCATTTGGCAATCACTTTACTTTTTAGCTCCAGTTAGCCCAAAGTCTGAGTCAGAGCTTATCTTCAGTGAGGTGAATCAGTAGGGTACTAAACACATGTAGTTTTTCTGCCAAACAGATTCAAAACTAAACACAGCAATTTTCACTTGGCCACAGTATTTCACTTAGTAATACATAGCTAAAAGTTGAATATGCTTCAAGTTTTCACTGGCCATGAACTAAATAATTTTTAGAGCTAACCTGCAAGATTAAAAATATTATCTGTCTGATACCCTATCCTCGTAACAGCTCAATGCATACATCACAATAATAATGATTTAACAATTAATAGGCAAATACAGCTCCTGCTGATGTACCTGAGCCTTTCCAGTCTGTGTTCCAAAGAATATTTTCAAATCCTTTGACACTGTAGTTTCTGTCTCATCAGTTGGAGATTTCAAAACTTTTTTATTTTCCTGCCAGAAAAAAAGGCCCTTTTAAGCCAAATGCTTTTGCACATAATAAAATATTCATTTAATAATATACACAGAGTCACAGAACAACTCCCAGTCATGATTTAACCCTTTACACCCTAACATCATTATGCATATTCTTCATACATTTGCAGACAAGGAGAATTTGTATAACAATCAAGAATTTCTTTGATTACTGATCATTTCCTATGTTCTCATAACTTTGATGTGTGATTCAGGGAGATATTTTAAGGAGAAATTAAAGTCACTCTTAGGGGTCAGAGAGTTAAATCTCTTTCTGGATTCACAAGTTAATAATTATGTAACTCTCTCTCTCTAACGAAAGATTTCGAGAAAAGAAAGAGGAAGGATAAGAGAAATTCAAAAAGGGAGGAAGGATGGATACACTGAAACTTAATAACAAATTTATCAAACCTTCTCCTGCCTGGCTTTCCAACGTAAATATTCATCCCTGTGTTTTTCTTTGCCTGTGATCTTGATTATCAACCAAGTCAAACCTAATCCCCCGAGGATCAGAGTTCCTATGGACACTCTCACTGACATCCACCAAGTAATAAGACGATCTTGCCAGTTAGGCTTCCGAACAATACTTGGATCAATCGGAGAATGTGCTGCCGAAAAAGTAGGTTAGGCCATATAAGAACACAATACTAGTCCTTGGTAAATTAATTAACCCTTTTGTGTTCAATATCTCTTTTTTTTTCCTAAAAAAGGGGAAATATCAAGTGTGTTTCAACCCTTTTCCAACAAAATAATCTCTTCCTTTTTCCTTTTGTGTCTCTCACAAGTTGTGGAAACGTGCGTGCTTCCGCTGTGGCTCCTCGAAGCTGGGGAGGATCTGAAAGGATAAGTTCTGATGCAATGTTTCTTTTGAGAACGCTGCATTTGTAAAGCTCTGACGACAACTCAATATTTATAACACTTACCATCTATATGAACAGATATCGATACCAAAAGTAAGGTAATTGCTATACAAAAATAACGCATCTGGGAACACGCTTCGTTGACCGCCATGTTTTTTGCGCAATCTGCAGTTATTCTTATACAACGTAGGTACTTTTCAGACCAAGAGCTCGGTTACTAAGTAGAGAAAGTGAAGAACGCCTGGCGAATATTGACAGAACGTTTGATCTGTTACGGGCAAGGAGCAGGAAGTACACAGAATGGTGCGCTTTAAAAAAAGGTCAGTTTCACCTGCAAGAACGTCAGTCTCAGTTATGGATTCTTGATTGCTTAAAACTAAAAAGTTTCCTTCTTCTTCGCTCCTTTTTAGGTATTTGTTGGTGGAAATTTCTTGTCAAGACGGCCAAGTTGATGAGAGAATTGATGGAAGAGTAGTCTTTGACACTGTGAAGAAAGCCGTGATCTCGGCTCATGGAGATTATGGAATGGCTTGTGTTGCTCGCTCATTGCAAGGTGAGAGACGTTTTACCCATTTACAGAGGATGAATAAATAGAAAGACGAAAGCTAAGTAATTGCAAAATTTTCTCGAGACGTTTTCTCAAAAGGGCATGGAATTTGTTAAGCCCAGCTTCTTGCTCGGCCGTAAGGTATTTCCCATAATAGATCTATGATAGGTATATTACAGGTTATCTTTTAATACTATCGTGTATATTTCTTGTAAAAGATTACGCATTTGGACGTTAGGGTGGAGAACTCTGAGAGAACCATTCAAAACTTTGTAGAGTACCCACCCCAACCCCACACCCAAAATGCAGAGCTAGTCAACACTACAGCGCTTGCAATCGTTCTAATTTTCTGTGTAATTTGCTTTGTATTTTATTTCAGTAAAGTATTTAAACTCTGTCACTGGAGTGGCATTTATTGCATGTGCCAGAGATTATTATAGGATGGTTTGGTCAGCAGTCACCTTCATAAGAACCATAACAATAAAAAATTATGTTCATCCATGTGTGTTCCGCGTTCTTCATGTTGGAGGTAATATGATGTTATTTCATTAATCCTTTTCTTCTTCTTCACACAATATCATAGTTGAATCAAATTTTAAGGTCACAAGAACAAAGGAAATCATCACCAGCTAAGGATGCTCTTGATGGCTAAACAAATTCTCCTTGTCAGCACCTTAGGAAACATAGGAGAACAGTATGGGGAATATGCATACTGATGCATAAGGGGTTAAAGTATGGCAATGTCTCTGTCGAAATCCAGCATACACAGAACACATCATGATCTAGTGTTCAAAGAACTGAAATTGAAAATTTTGGATTAACTTTCAGATTTTAGCAAAGAACTTAAAACAGCTCAGAAGTAACCTTCACTGACTGGATTTCTATAACTAACATAACTCTAGAAAATAGTGGAATCAAATCTTTGCTCATCTATTCAATTTGACACATTGTCATTAGGGTGGCTTTGAGATTTTGTGGCTCATTGTTCACATCCAAATACATCACAACATCATTATGCATAATCTCCCCACTACTGGCTTTACATTTCCCATGATGCAGTCAAGGAGAATTTTGGTTAAGAATCAAGAGCTTCATTAGATGGCAATCACTTTCTTTAGTCTCATAACCTTTGTGTTTGAATCCGTGATGAGACTGTAAGGAGAAATTAGATGCTACTAAAGGTTCAGAAATGGAAACTGGCCAGAAAAATAAGATCTGCCCTCTGCTAGATTTGCAGTTATTTTAATTAACTAGTACTGACTTAACAGAGTGGACCCAAGAGCCTGTCACTTTGTGGTATTTTTGATGGCTCAAGAAGTCACACAGGCTTATAGACTGGTATGCACCTTTGCAAGTTGTTAACCCTTATTTTAACATTGGAACAAAGGTTGATTGTGTTGGGTACTGCTTCATAAAAATATTTTGACCTAAAATAAAGGAATTCATAATAATTTAAATTTAATATCTTCCATTTTAGGTACAATTCTCTCCTGTCAAAAGTTCCTAATACGTCATAATAAAGACCAGCTCCTTCAGTTGTTGCAGAATTGCAAAACACCAGGTTAGTCGTTTTATTGAACTGAGACTCCTACATAGTTGATAACAAGAGAGTTTTCAACAGATGACACTATTTAGGTTAGAAGAGGTTTCTTTTCTCTGTTATTATTAATGGTAGCAATATAAACATCATGAGTAATAAATTTATCAATTATTGAAAGATTCTCTTTTTCTGAATTCTCTGTCTAAACTCTCTCATCAAAACAGTAACCAGAAAACAGATTCAAATCTCAGGCTGCAGAATTGCACTTGTTATTATACCATGCAATAGGAAAAGCAAATTGGTCAAGACTTAAGTAACAACTATTAGTAGTTATGCAGATTTTGAGCATCCAGGGTTTATCACAATGGTAACCAGTGCTGTTACCTTCAAGTTGTTTCACCAAAAACCAGTTCATTAATGTCTTATATCATTTTGCCAAAGTCTCAGGTAATTTGCTAACATCTCATGGGTCATTTCACTACCATATTCAAAACATTTAGTGATTCCATCAGCAGAACTTGACCAATTCCAGTCCATTTTTCGGCCAATCTTACACATATGTTTATAGCATTTCATTTATTGCTATTTCAAAGGAAACAAGACCTGTCCAGTGAAATTATCTAAAACATTAGGGAATCAGCCAATCAAGTGTTAGTGAACTGACCTGAGAAATTGGTGGAACTACTTCAGACATTAGCAATTTGGCCATTAGCAAAAGGACTCCTAGCCGAAATGACCACAGTCCTTTAGAACAGATTTTTTTCATATCATTACTACAGAGGGGAAAGAACTTTTGAGGAAAAAATTAGCGCTTAAACATACACAAATAACTAGTGTTGAATTTTTCATTTTTAAGCCGTACTTAAATTAGTAACCATTGCATTTAAAATTTATTTCAGTTGAAAGGAAAAAGGTATTAAAGATCATAAAGAAAGCAGAGAAAGAGGAGATTTCACTATCTGTTTTTAAAGTGAAAAGGAAAACAACAGAAAATAGAAGGAAAAATTCTGACATTGCATGTGACGATGAAGAGTTTGACTCAGATTTTTGAAGAGATATGTGATACATTCTCCTTCCCAGTGGAGAGAAATTTGTAATTTAAAAAAGAGCCCAAATCAAGTTAATTCTGAGAAGACAGTTTTGCAAAGTTTGATGCACAGAAGTGAAAAAATTTTCAAACAAAAAATTCTAGAATAAAGCAAATGTATATAGGTGAAGACCAATACTATTTTCCTCTCTAGCCATCTTTGGATTGCCTGTTTTATATACATGAGTCTACTTCTTAGTCGGTGTAAGCATCACTTTAGTTTTATTTAAAACTTCCTGAAGCATATTGGTATAAAATTATGTTCTCAGGATCATTCTAGTCTTTCATCTCCTTCCTCTATATCCTTTAGACTGATCATTTCCAATGTTCCTCGTCCCCTAGTTTCAGCCCTGAGAGTTTCATCAATTATCCTGTAACAACCAGGATCTATGAGACAAACCTAGGATAGAGAACAAAAATTAAATTGGAGAACATGTTTATTATGACAGAGTGATGAGAAAGGCAAGTGACATGTCAGCAGCTAGTTGGCAAAATCAAACACATGTAAAAAAAATTATTGTAGTTTTACAGTGCAGTTACAGCTTTTCTCAGGGCTGGAAATCCATGTCATACAGTGCAGTTTATTTAATAAATGAGTTTATTCTTTACCAGTTAGCAGCACTGATTTGTAAACATGAATTTTTCATTTGATTCATCACACTCTTCAGTCTTCCTTACCATTTCCAAGTCCCCGCCTTGCCAATCCTCAGATTCAACAGTCGATATGTGTGGCCTCAGTTTCTCATGAACCTTCTTGGCCTCACGACTTGGTATGATCAACCTGAGGCGCATTTGGGCTCGTTCAATCTCCATGCTCTCCTTGAGTTGTTTAATGACTTCTAGAGCCTGTGATAAAGGCCATAATTAATATGTGGAGTGAGAATTTTACAGAGAGACAAGTTAGAGTGATCTGCGAATTTATGAACCACCAAGAGGTGTGATTTGCCTCCTGAAATATACCTGACCTATGAGTTTTTTTCTATTTCATAAAAACCTCAAGATTTTCCTGAAACCTGGTGTACAAAAAGAGAGATTCACAGTTTTTCATTTCATATCCATGACACATGAATTTTAATTTCCAAAATTAATGCATAAAACAGGATGAGGATTCTCCCCCTTTACTACCCTCTGAAAAATTAGGAAAGATTTATAGAAAATGGTAAACCATGATGATGCAAAGATAACCCCCTCCCCCCTCCCCACTGCAATGAAATCCTGTCTTTGTTATAAACAAATCAAAAATTTTCCCATACCTGTTGTTTAGTGGTTCTGGTTGGAATAACTGAATAATGAATATCTTTCATAGCTCTTTCTATCAGACCTACTGGATAAGGTCTTTTTGTCTCTGGGTTCACACATTTGTCAGCCACAATAGTTGCAATGTCTCTGAACATTGATTCCAGTTGTGTGTTTCTTTCCTTCTCAGATACCTGTAGCTCTCCTTTTGCTAAAATCTATATAACAGATGCAAAATGTGAATTTTGGCATAATTGTTTGACATCACCAAATTTACTTATTTAACATTTATGTCAGGTCTGCTTTTGATATGACTGTTCACAATGCACACCAATATTTTACCACATCCTTTTGAATTGAATTAGGACAAGTAGGAAAAATTGTAAGGAACTTAAATTGGAGATAAATATTGCTCACCTGCAGACAAATTTCTGTCTGATCTGTGGTACCAAATGCTCGAGACAAATCATCATTTTTAGCTACCTGTCCCTTAGAAACATTTGTAAATACTGTATGTGTTTGAAGAACTTCATCAATGTCCTTCTCCCTGTGCAAAGAGAAGGGAAAAAATCCTTTTTGGTAGTCTTCCAATAAGAGGGGTTAAATTATTATGCTAAAGTAGATGTGGAACTACATAATTCGTAGTGAAAATGGGGTGTACAGAGCTTAAAGAAAGGAAGCCAGATTCTAAGGAGTCTGAGGGGTTTGTACGACTCCTTCTCATGTCTCAAGGTTTGCATTTGTTACAAGAAAGAAATGTACATTAAGACACTGAAATGTTACCATCATGACTTTCCATCCAGAAATAATAGTGTTCTGAGCGGTATGAATAATAAGTTTGTTTCGGCTACCCTTTCCTAGCAGGGTTGTTTTGAACTATGCTTTAAATTTTGCACGAGAAATTATTAAAATCCGAGTTGAAGCCATTATATGTTGGTGTTCCTCAATCACGTACTGGTAACATGAATTTGAGCATATTTCATTGTTTAAAACTCAATCACTAAATTGCAATGTCAGCACTGAATGAAATTCTTTTCAAGGTACAGGTACTTACACTTTATTTCGCCATGACATAACTTTGTTCTTGTAGCAAGCGATCTCAAAACGTTTTCCAGATTTCTTCAACCTTACCACCGCTACATTTGTTAATTTTACTTGATTGGTTGGCGTAAAAATCGACATTTTGTATCAACTATTTTCAGTTTGATTAAAGACGAAACCTTTCACTGACTAAAGTAGCTTCCACTGAGGGAGGGATAGAGAGACAAATATTGTCGCGACAGTCCACTTTGAACTTTCCAAAACAAAATTATTCCGCTGAATTGATGAAAAACTATACCTGAGGAATTACCTCAGATAAGTATTGAAAATTACAGCTTCAATTTAAAATAAGGACTTCTATGATGTTTTGCGACCTAACAGGACCCTACTCAGTCATGTTTTTGTGTACTGCCTTGTAACCACGCTTCAATGTTGTCCCGACTCCACAGCTCTACATTAGCATAATTACTTTGAGCGTTAATTATCTATAACGTGAGTTTGCATACTGCTTGAATCGCTATTGAATGAGCTTACAATAATTTGTTTTCGTTCAATAATTGAGGTTTTCCGTTGAAGGAAGTGCGCCGGTATCTTGTTCAATTGTCAAAGTCTTGCTACACGTGCAAAGCCTTCGTGATCGGGAAAAACCGGAAAGAGGGTATTGCTGGATTGCAGTCACGTTGTTTACTTGACCAACTAGCGCGGTGAAGTTGTTGTTATTTCGATTTTTATAACCGGAGATATTTTGAACCGGAATTGATCCTGTTCACAAAAGATGAGTTGACAGGAAATGCCAACCACGGAGCAGTTTCTCCATGTGAGTGAGCCGAGTCGACGAATCACGTTGCCAACCGCGGGAAGTCGTAAATAGTAGGAAGGGTACGAGACACCTCTGCTTCAATTTACGCGCGTTTTTCTGTGGATTTTTTGTATCTTATAACAATGATGAATGGAGATTTGGGGCACTCATCGGAACTTCACATTTTGGAGCACAAGCTTCGCGTCTCCAACATTAAGAAAGATGCAATTTCTTTATACACTCACGCGCTAATAAAAATTTCGTTGCTACCTCGATCAAGGTAAGTTCAAATTTTAGCGCGGTCCATGCGGAGAACTTAACTCCTGTGTAACTGTGTAAAAACTTTAACGTTATTTTCCATTCATCACAAGATCATCGTAGTTTTATTCACAGAATGGTCATAGTTTTGATGAAGCGCTCATCATTGCACAATCTTGTGAGATTCTTTGCGCGTCACGTCCTACCGGTGTATTTGTAATTTGATCAAGGGTGACTGCCATGTGTTTTACTGAGACATATTTTGTTTGGTTTTGCCAGCGTAAACTTATGGTTTCTGGTGTGATTTTAAATTAAATAACAAACTCATTTATTGTGTTTTATTCTCCTTTACGCTTTCAACAGACCTAAGTTTTTCAGTTTTACGGAGACCAGAGATGGTTACACCATAATCGTGGAGGATGATCTTTGCAAAGGTAATTACTAAGAAATATGCTGTTTGTATACAATGCGATCATGCGAGAAACAAGGGGATCATGTATCACTACAAGGAGCACAACACTGAGGCTCAAAAGAAAGTCTGTTTCCTTTGATTACAGACTGCTTTTGCAAATGTACTTGTGAAGTGTAAAATAATTGATATTGAGTGCCGCATGCGTACACAGCAAGGACGAATTGCATAATTATACACTTGTATCTCTTGATAGTGTGAGGGCCAAATTTGATGCAGTGACCGAGCAGATTCCTACAGAGTGGAAACTAAAGATTAAGTTTCCTATTTTATGTTTTTCTTTCGAGATTGAATACCGGACGTGACTTTGAAAACCTCACCCCATACAAATTCTATCGATGAATTTATTAATCCTAACTGTGTGCAATACATTCATTTTCATATTCAAAGTCGTTGAAATTAGGTGGTATTTGCCTGAGTATAATTTGTTTTTCTATAGAAGCACCAAAAAGGTAAATTGGAACACTCTTAAGAAATATCCCTTCTGTTTATTTTATGGAAGTGAATTTTTTTCCTGTTATGTAAATATGGTCATAAAATTGTTTTGCTACAAAAATGTGATAAATTCATTTTTCGTGATAACTCTCTCAAAACATTTGCATTTTCATCAGTGGACACTCTTGGGTTTTCTAAATCAATTTTTCACAACAAACAATAGGGTCATAATTAATTTAGCATCAAATTCATGCTGTACCTTCCTGTTTACATATAAGTCAACTAAATTTGATTCATTCCATGGTTCAGAAATTCATGCTGAGTAACAAAAATACCAAAGAAAACATGAAAATGTGCCTGAATTTACATTTTATTCCTAACGTCATGAAGAGACATAATGCAACAAAACAAACAAGAAAAATACTTATGGTTGTTGATAATGTATTGGAGATCAGTCATGAAATCTAAGCTGGATTTAAAAAGAAAAGATACCATTCAAATTTAGTCCAATCATTTTGCCCAACAGCCAGAGAACTATGCATTGTGTTATGATTATTATGCAAGGGGATGATATTTGCTGTATCAAGGTCTTTCTTTTTCTTAGTGATGAGTTATACCAAAATTATTTTAAACAGGTGAAATGGATAAATAATACTTTAATTTACTGAAGCAGTGAGATGTTTTTGTAAGTGTTGTCTCAGAAAATTTCAATATATTGGCAGTAAAATTGTTTACTGAAGCAAGGTGTTCCTCTCCAAAGGGATGGTTCTTTACTTTTTCCAAAAGGGATGTTACATTAGAACTGGTATCTTAGTCATTTTGAGATGTAATGTTATCAGTATTGTTATTGTTCTGACTAAGAACAGAGCGCAAGAGATTTGAACAAATGAAAAAAATTGAATTCAAAACAACAAATTCATTATGTAATTTTAATGACTTTATCCAGTGGTTTACGTTACGACCAAGAGAGAACTTGAATCTTGGTGCCATCAATATTAAAAATAAATTACTGTGAAATAACTTCACCATTTCCTATCCTTCTTATAAGCATAGTAATTATTTAGGGTTAGATATATCAGCCCCTTTATTCTTTTGCTTTCTCAAGCATGTTTCAGTTTTGAACACTTCTTAGATAATGCATTTTTGGTGAGAAGAAAAACTTTTCCTAAAGAAAGTTACCTCATGCTTTTTTTTGATAAAATTGATAGAAAATACCTTTCGTTAAATATGCAGATATTCTGTACCACGGCGTGAAACATATTCTCACTTGGTGAAAATTATCACCAGGAATTGTTCTTTACTTTGATTAAAAAAAAGTTAAAAAACATAACATGCCTCAAAACTACATGGTGGTTTGCCACTAGCTCATTGAACAAAACAAATGTATTAATAATTGCATTTGTAAAATTTTTGGAGATATTTATTTTTTTAAACTATACAAACTGATTTACAAAACCGCCAGAAAAAACCAGCTGACAAGACATATTTGTCAAGGTGATAACATGATTTTAAGTGCAATTTTGTGGTGATAAGCACGCGTAAATTTTTCAAAGACAACAAAATTTCATGAGCCTATAGGGCAACTTTGAAAATTAACAAATGCTTACTGCACCAAATTGGGCAAGAAATCATGTTGTTACTTGTTAATAATTTACTTGAAAAATGTATCACAGAAAGTCAGACCAGGGAGCAAAGAAAGTCAGTTTTACTAACATCTACTAGCCCGAAAGTCATTTTAACCAGCCTGAAAATAATTTTTTGGCAAGCAGAAAAAAAAGAGCTGTTTTGCTCTTAGCGCTGTCACACTGTAGATTTTTGCTGGGTCCTCCACAACACATGAATGATTAACATACATTTTAGACATTTTAGTATTTAGAAACACACTTTTTTTAAGAGAAAAAATGGTGTTGAAACAGTGAAACCAAAGTTCTCAATGGTCACATTGAATGATAACATCGACAACGCAAAAAGCTGTCAGTGAAAGCACTTCATTCTCCAATTTGCCGCCAAAAAAATTTCCGGCTGTAATATTTCTTAGCAGCTGATAGGGGAGATATTCATATTATTAAAGGGGATAAAAATTTGATAACTTCATCAGTTTCCTTCTCATTCAAAAGTAGTGCATTCAGAAGATCATTTTTCTAAAGAAGGCTTGTTTGGGAATTGGTTTCCCAAGTCAAGTTTCAAGTTCACAGGAAAGTGCCGAGTCATGCATCAGTGAACAAATTATGCAATTTTGTGGTTCATCTTGTTACATGTGACCAAAGATTTTAGGTTTCAAAAATTGTTTGTTTCATTTCTGGCAACTTTTCATCCGAAAGACTTTTGTGAAAAGTGAAAACAATACAATGTGGTCTACATATTTTAATCAACAAACACTTATGGTATCGCTGTTTAGAATTTACCATATTGTAATGCACATGACCAATATTTTCTGAAACAATACATTTCTCACTGGAGTTCAGGACCAAAATTTTTTGTTTACATTCCTTACAAAAGATTATGAAGCAAAATTCAGACAAATAGCTTTCTCTGAATTAGTAAGAATTAGTTACGAGCAGCATTTACCTCCAAAGTTTTTTCAATATCTGCTTACATAATATATGCACGAGATCTCAATATATCTCGTCTGACATGTAATGCGATACTTTGTCTTGTTTATGCAGACTTCACATTGTGGGAGCGACTTTTGGTCTGCATGAATTTATTAGGAATTTAAAACATTTGTCTGACAGTACTTATGTAATTTTAATTCTCCAAAAACTCTTCACTTGTCCTTCATGCAAGTTAATCACAGAATTCACTAGCCCGATCACAAAATCCACTAGCCCCGGGTTATCAGACACAACTTTTTTTGTACGCTGAAGATAGACGAAATTTTAAGAGCCCGCAGGCTATTTGTAATTTGCACTTGCAACTTTGTACTTGTGTTACAACTTTGCACTCATGTTACATGAAAAATGCTCTCATTTTCAACCAATCAATTGTAATTTTTTCATTTTTAACTGTAAACAAAAGTTATACTGCCAAGTCGGAAGAGATGAATAGGTACAGGTCTGCGTAAATTATTAATGTAAAACAGTGCACTGGTATGTTTTTATCTACCTTTGAATAAGCCCTGAAGAACAATATCAGGCTCAAATCAGAGAATCAAAGCATGCAGACTTTGATTTTAAATTTTCAGCAAAAATTACCTGTCACTTACCCATTTGGATGTATCAGTGTGAAAATAAAAAGACAACAGTTCTCTACAAAATTCAGGGTTTCCTTTTCTTACAATAACTTTGTTGTATAATTTTTTTTTTTTAACTAAACTAGTTAAACTAAACTAGAGAGCGCACTCTGCAAACAGTAATTGTAAAACTTCTTTATTTGCCGTCACATTTCATCTAACTGTCATAGACTTCTTCAGGAGTTTTACAAGTTAATGCTAAACGCCTGTAATTATAAGCCATAGTTAGCGGCTATACGGGGGCCAATGACCATAAAGGCTTGGCCGGACATTTGAACAGGAAAAGGAGAAGTTGTGAAAAATTTGAAAAATTTTTTTGGACAAGGTGAGAAAAATTTTTTTGGACAAGGTGAGAAAAATATTAGGGGGCTACAGTTTCAGTTAAAACCATACATACCTTTTGAGTCGTTTCACCCTTCTAGCAACAAGAAAGCTTTTGTAAAAGGGGAGCTTATGAGATATGCTAGAAACAGTTCTTCCTTTAAGTCTTTCTCTGAGACTAGGGATAAGTTCTGGAAGCAACTGCAAATTAGAGGCTCTTTTAAGTTTTCACTGTTACTGTTTCATGATTTATGTTACAATGACAGGAATAAATGGTTCTCCTGGCTACTTAATCATAGATCTTGGCAAGGCAGGATTATGGTCTTTAAGACTAGGTTAAACTGCAGTCATGTCTGTATTAAGAGTGTTATCAATAATGTTCTGCCAGACTTAGATTGTAATGTGTGTTACAGGAAAAACTGTAACAATAGCTAATCTATAGAAGTAAGTATTTTTGGGGGCCACAGTTTCAGCTAAAATTGTGACCCCCAAATATTTTTCTCACCTTGCCCAAAAAAAATTTTCAAATTTTTCACAACTTCACCTGTTCCTGTTGGTATATCTGGCCAAGCCATTATGGTCATCGGCCCCCATACAGCTGCTAACTATGGCTTATAAATACAGGCATTTAGTGTTAACTTGTAAAACTCCCTGAAGAAGTCGATGACAGTTAGACAAAACTGTCATAGTTAGACAACTACCGTATGCAGTACAAAGTTGTGTTTTGTCTATCTGTCAGTGTGGTTAGAGCAAAAAACTGTTTGGGTTGGGGAAAGGTCTAAATTGAGAAAGAACTTGTAATGAAATAAAGTCAAAGAACATTATTTCAATGTGGGTCCCAAATACTTTAGCCATTAATGAGAGGATATGCAGCAGGTTCCTATTATGTTTGCATTACATCTGAAATCAAAGTTACACTGTATTAATATAACTTCATTCTTATAAAATGATAAACAAAAAGTCTAATTAAGTGCTAATAAGTCTATTATTACACGCCTCACAAGGCTCTAAGGCTTAAGTCTCTCCGCTGTTGTTGACAGAGCTTCCACAAAGTGAGAGCATTGACATGCCTGACCTTATCTGGCGAGTTCTGACTGTGTCTGCAGGAGCCTATGGAAGCCATCAGCTGACTGGAATCAGTAGAATTGTTAAAACAGTCATTTCTCCCTTGGCGGATTTTAAAATCTCAGTTCTGGTCATTTCAACTTATCAGTCAGACTATATCTTGGTAGGTTTTTTAGTCAAGTATCATTCTCACTGAAACTAATGATTATTTGGTGTAGAGTGTTCTCTTTGTTCACCTCAACTGGTAAACTGTTTTTACTCTTTGTAAGTATACAATCAATTGTATTTATTCTTTTTTAGGAGGAAAACTGTTCCTTGATTTTGTAATGAATGTCAGGATTTGTGAATGAATGATGTTTAATTAACCTAATTGAACAATTTTTTGATTGATTGATTGATACAAGTTTGATCCAGGTATTAATAATGAGCTTGCAGTCTTTCACTTTTTAACCATTTAACTCCCAGAAGTGATCAACATAAATCTTCTCCTTATAATATCCTTACATTATCCAGCAAAGATGTAATGAGAATATTCAAACTAATCAGGTAGAAGATGTTATCTTGATCGAACACCAATTTCTCATGACTAATTTACAAGGAAATGTCTAGCAGGTAGAGGGGAGAAGTAATAATCAGATCATGGGAGCTAAAATGTTCATTATTATTTTTCTCACCTCAAACAATGAGTTGGTGGGCAAACAAATTTAATCTGTAATTTGGTTTTTTGTTAATTTTGTTGAACTCCTTTTTTTCTGTCAGGTGAGAGAGAAAGATCTTGAAACTGCCATAATGTGTCTTTCCGAAAATTATAAAATTTTTAAAGACAGTGGATCAGGACTTGAACCTGTGACTCTTTCTATTAAGGATAGATTGGTTGGAATGAACCAAATGAATGAAAGGAAAGCAGGTAAATTTCCAGTGGTTTTCTTTAATGCTGTAATATCCTCAGTTTGATTTTATAGCTACTTGGTTTTTGTGTGCTTTGCATACTGATATGTAACTGGTTTTTTTTTCTTTCCTTTGTTTGGCAGATGAGCACAGACCAATTATTCACCCATTCACATGTCCAATGAACAGATTTCATGTGACCAGTCTAGATTTTCGAATGCTACCAAGCCTCACTACCACCATTCTTGAACTGATGTTCTATTCTGAGTAAATTTTTTTGTTTTTCTTCTACTGCTATGAAATATGTCATTAGATGTTAGCTTTTAAGTGTATTAGCTGGCTCTCTAGGTGTAGACTTTGTATTGAATCCACCACCTTACACAGGTAATTTTGTTCTCTTGACAAGTTACTTCTTTGAGAGTTTCTTCCCCCAAAAGAGTCGATACATACCTCTTACTAACCAAGTTCAAAGTCCATGTTGTAAGTTGAAGGAGAGTTTTTCTTGCTTGGATTTATGACCCAAGGGCAAAGCATGCACACTAGTAATCCCAGCCGAAAAAATAAGGCTCTGTAACTTACAGTACAGTCCAAGAAAACAAGATCAGTAAGGTATTTATTAAACCCCTGAGTTCAAATAGAGTTATAAGATCTCTACTCCAACTACCCTTTTAATTTTGTGGATGTTCAGTGAAATACAGCCTGATGAATTGGCTGATCATAGCACAAATGCATATATCTTATTTGACATTTTGATGTGTAGAATCACTGAATATTTTCAATAATTTATATGGCTTGTTTTACCCCAGAACACCTGATGATGGACGATATGAACCTTTCTTTCACATCTCAATTGTTGAAGGAGACATTTCATTAGTTTTAGACAGTGAGGCTTTGTCAAGGTAAAGGTGAAAATTTTGTATATGTTTTGTCTCTTAGCTTGTACTTACATTTTGAGAATTCTGGCTTTGTAAAGTTATTTTCAGTTTGTACATGAATTATATTTTTCGATGTTGACATGAAAAGTGCAACCAATTGTACTGAAAGAATAGCTACACAAACCATCAGGATGGTAACAAGGCCACTGAACTGGGTTTTTATGTCAATCATACTATGATTTTGTGTTTAGTGCAGCACAACAGAAGTTTGGCTACCACATTTTGACACATAAAAATCCTGTTGTTGTCATGTTCAGCTGGCTATGTTTCCAGTGACAATGTGTCATTTTTACTTCTTTTTCCCGACTTTTATGTTTGAGGGTTGGTGAATAATGGCTCTTGAGATTCAGTTACCTTTTGGAAACAAGGAAAGGTTCCATGCTGACAATGTAATTTAACAGTCAAAACTGTCCAGTATCACCTAATATTGATAAAATTGATACCTTAGTTTATAGCTTTTCTGCAGTGATAGAAAATTGTCAAGATGGTAACATAGTCTGTGATCAATATGCTTGAATTTGTAGAAAATTTGTGTCTCAATGTGCTTTTTTTTTTAAATATCTAGATTTCCTGAAGGTTCACTATACACAAACACCAATGATGAGGGATGGAGAATGATTCGTGTTGGAGATGACCCCCTAGGATTTGGTCAGTTTTGTCTTTTTTTTATTCTGATTTGAAATGAGCAAGTGAAAATTTGGTGAATAAGATGTTAGCTTAAGACTAGTGCATACAAACAGACACTCAACAGGCTGACATTGTGATGCATGTGGCTCAACCAGACATCAGACATTGTATAAGAAACAAGAAAATTGCTGATCTAGGTGACTGCCTAACTGATAACAGATAGGTGGATATAGTGGTGCACTGATTCACTGACTCAGACTGGCTGACTGACTCACTGACCATCTGACCTACAGAATGACGGTCTGCATGACAAATTGACTGACTCACTGACTGATTCGCTCACCTATTCAGTCACTTGTTTTGCAAAGGTTATTAGAAAGGTGTGAACATTTGATACAAATCAGTCATAATAGAGGTGTGGCCTGCAAACCCAAAGAGTGATCATAATTTTATTAATATTATTATTATTTTTATAATTATCAGTATTGCTAGTATTATTGTTATCATTGTAATCTTTAGTGGCTTCCTTTATAAATATGTAATGATACACTGCACTGTTGTGTGTTGTGTAGATGAAAGTGGCGTTGCTGCCCAGATCGCAGAACCTTTAGCAGATGTTCAAATGCCTACTTATTACATCAGTACTTATGGCCTTGGTCATACACTGGTATGTACAAACCTCTGGGTCATAGAGGTGTTGTGGGAAACTTGAACAGAGTACTAAAGCTTTCCTTGGCAACAACAGTTACACCAGGAAATGTTAAATTGTTGAATCTCCCTTCTTGAAAACAGGGCATAAAAACTCAAATTTTATTTAATGATAAACCCCCAAGAAAAAAATTGTGGAGGATAACAAAGCAATTTGTATGTGAATAAGAGGCTTATCTCTTATCTCTTGAGGGATCTTTGATTGATTTTCAGCCTCCAGCATTTTGGAATATTATCAAATGATAATATCAGTGGCTTGTCTTTGTTGTCAAATAACAAAGGTGCCTGTAATTCAGTTGCCATCAAAATCTTAGAGCTACTTTTGGCAAGTTTCCCGCAGCTACTTTCCATTCATCCCTGGATTAATTTGAAGCCGTTTGTGTGTTACTTTTAGAGGAGAGTGGCATAGTTGCTCAGTTATCTGAACCATTAACTGAAGCTTCATGTAGCACTTCTTACATCTGTACTTTCCTTTATGATCATCTTTTGGTATGTACTTTTAATTGCTAATCATTCGTTTAATTAGTACCTTTGATGAATTAATCTTATCTGCATCATGACTAAGAGTTGAGAATCCACTAACATGAAACAAATTTGGTTTTCATCACCATTGCCTATGTTAATGCTGGTAATATTATCTTGGTTAATAATATTATTTCTTCAAGGAGTTTTTGCAGTTGGACTTGTTGATTATCTTTCTGTCCTCTGTGGTCAGTGAGGAATTTTCTTATTGAGTATCGCTGAAAGTTATCAGGAAATAGCTTGTAGCCCTCCTATTTTGAGAATCTTCCATTTTCAGTGATCTTGCACAGCCTCTCCTTTTAGCTTAATATTCACCTATGTTTTGTAACTTTCCTCTGGCAAAGGTAGACAGTTTCCCCTGTTTAACTAGTTGTTTTGGAACAATCTTCTCTTGATTTTCTGTGGCATCTTTGAATGAGCCTTTGGTTATTTTTGGAGCACAGTAACTCAGTGCAAGGTTTGCATTTGTTTGTGGTGTTCCCAAAATATCCCTTCTTTATTTTAAAGCATTGGAATTTCTGCTTATTGTTTCCACAGGAGTTAAATTTGGCTTTTTCAAAAATAATTTGAAATTCAGATTTGCAAGAAAACTTTACCAGGAAATTGGTCCTGGGAAATGTACTACCAGAATGTGGAAGGACGAATTTCTTGTGATTGTGATAAGACTTTGTTTTTATTTTCAATTTCAAGGTTCCTGAGAGTGAAGCTGTCAAGGCAATAGAACTTCTTAGTTCTCTACAAGTATTAAAGGATTGATGAGAAATGTTATTTTATTGTTAATTTATTGTTCATTTAGTTGAATTGGATAGATTTTTAATTGTGTGTCTTAAATTCATTCATTATTGTAATTACAACTTATCCTCGACAAGTTTATTTAATCATCATCAATATGGGTCAGGCATAATGAACTTCCATTGTTTACGTTGCTGCCAGTTCATCAACACTTGCATATTATACCTTTTGTATCACACAAAAGGTTTTTTAATTTTAACCCTCTAACCCTTAGGGGCTGGTTTTTTACAGGGGGTATAATCCAAACTTCGTCTTTACGCAGGCAGTGGGCTTCAGGCTTTGTCTTTAAGAAGGTTGATTTAATTAAATTAATGTCCTTCTATTGTTAGCTTTTGGCCATCTAGACACTCTTTAAAAAAATTAAATGTTCAGATAAAAGGTTTGGCTAAATTGAAGATGGCATCTTCAGATTGTCTAAATAACCGACACTAGGAGTGGTCAGTGCCTAATTTCTCCTTACAGTAATATTTACCCCTGAATCATTAATCAGGATCATGAGAATTTCTACAAAGGAAATGATTGCCAGCCTTAGAATTTTATTTGTTAACCCTTTAATTCCCAGATCAAATTTGTAATTCTCCTTACTATCAACCATACAATTCTTATAACATTAGCTTAGAGAATTTAGTATTAGATCAACTAATTATCCCCAAAATTGATATTTTTCTGTATTCTCATAACCTATCTGGTTGATATTGTACTGATACTGTAAGGAGAAATTCTGTCTTGTCATCCGTGGGAGTTAAAGGGTGAAAGGAATTCTCCTGGTCAGTACCAAAGGAAATGTACAGAGAAGAGTGTGAAAAAATAGGAATTGATGTTAGGGTGTAAAGGGTTACTGCTTTGCATGATACAGCAGTTCAAATTATTTTACAGTTTGTGTACATTGTGTATGATATGTTGAACTTCTTGTGTAGACCTTTGGTCAGATGTTTTTATCTGAGTTAAAAAACATTGTGAGAGTGTTAGTAGGTTATAGAGTTCTAAAGCTGTCATTTTCTCAAATCGGATGTCAGAGTTCCGTGGTATAGCTACAGGTAGATATGCCTTTAGAGGTGATTTGTTGCCTCTTTAGATGAGTGTTACATCTGTTTGAATCACTTATCATTCATCATTAAATTTTCTAAATTGGAGTGGATATTGGTAATTATTATTTATATTATATTACATATTTGTATTTTCAAATTGTATATAATTTATTCTAATCAAAACTTAGGCAAAAAGGGCATTTTGTGTTCAGGCCTTTTGTCTATTTAATTGAAAATAAATATTTTAATTCAAGTTATGGGATTCTGATTGTTTTATGTGCTTGTTCTTTATGTTATTCATATACAAACCATCCATGTCGGCAGTCAGTATACAAGACTAAAAGGCAAAACTGCATCAGGTTGTTTAAGATTATGGAGCACAAAGTGGTTTTTTTCTCCCCCCTCATGGGAGTGAAAGCAGGCTTTTCTCTAACATTTCATACAGTCCCCAAGAAAAATTGGTCATTTGGTTTAAATTTACATCTGCTGATGAGGCCCTACTCCCAGTTTACAGAGAGGGGATGTTTGACTCTTCAAATGCAGGGGGCTTAGTACATAGAGGGAATTAAGAGAGGGAGACTTCTTTTTGCAATGTTTCAGTATTGTGACTGAAGCAAAACAGGCTAGGGACAGAGGCTGGGATTAAACCATCACAAGAAAGAATACTACAGTAATATTACCAACCTGAAGGTAACCAAAGATATCAAACAATTTCGCTCAATATTTTATTTACAAATGTACAGTACAGTATAGTTACATTTAATATCACTCGTGATAAAACAAGGTTCCATTGATTTTTCACAGAACTGAATAGAGAAAACAGCCACACTACTTCCTTAACATGGATCAGACCATCAAACCTGCTACAAATGAACTAGTTTTTTTTTCTCCTGTTTGAATCTGTTGCCTTGTGTGTTCCTGGTTTGAGATCTTGTAGAGCATGTTCTAAATACCATAGGCAGTGGAGCTAGGGGTTGGAATACTCCCTAATTTTTGGGTACCAAAAAATGTGGCTGGCACAGTATACAATTGGCTCACCAAAATATTCAGTCTCCTGATCTTCTGCCAAGTTGTTGTCAGGATCAAGCTTGAGCAAATTATACATTGCACAACTTTGTCAAAAAAAAAATCCTGCTTGTGCATCCACCAAAATCAACACTGTACCCTGTCAAGATTACAGAGACCTTGATGTCTGCCGATTAACTAAGCAAAGGGTATTTTTAAAAAAAAGAGAAAGTGTGAAGGAGCTACTGCTTGGCTTGGTGTTAAATGAGCCCACCCACATCTCTAAATTCTTTGCCATCTCTAGAGACACATCTTGTCCACATTTCTTTCTACATTGCATTGTTCACGATGGTTCACCCTCAGTTGTAGAACCTGTTTGTCCTGATGATTTTGGTAAATTGATCTTCATTCTTTTTCGGGAATAATACTGCCAATGGAGAATTTGCTGTTCATCAATGAACTTTGCACAGGCAGGGTTTACAAGTTCTCTGCGAAAATGTTCATATTGGAGCAGCTCAAGGAAATGTAGACACTGGGGATATCTGTGAGTATGAAAAAAGAATAATGGGATTTAAAGAAACGAGAAAGATGGTAAATTTTGAGAAGAGTCGTCAGATACAAAAAAATATTATAATTGATTCCTTTCCTTAGACCGCATGAGACAAAGAAACATTCTGAATCTGAGGGATTTTGAAAAGTTCTCTTCTCCTCTGCTCATAAAAAAAATACACCCATGACATCTTTATTTAACCCTTCAACCCCTAAGAATGACTAGCATCTAAATTCTCCTTACAATATCACCCCTGGATCACATATGAAAGTTCCGAGAATGAGGGAAATGAAAACTAACTCAAGAAGCTCATGATTGTTGAACAAATTCTCCTTGCCAGCACCTTAGGAAATGTGTTGAGAGCAGTATGGAGAATATGTCTACTGATGTCATTGCATAAAAAGTTTAACAAATATTCGGAAACTTGTTACATTTTGAAAAAAGCAATCAAAGAAATAAAGATGTTATTTTTTTTGTCAAGGAAAAGGTCAAAGTAAAATTCTTTTTTTCCTCCAATGCTCAAGAAAAGTTAAAAATAACATATTTCTTAAATTGAGGGATTTGTTTTTCAGGTTCACAAAACACTGAGGAAGGTACTGAAAATATTACTATTTATCTTAGTAACCCAATAGAGCAGAATGCGATAAAGGGGCAAAACCAATTTTGGCAAAGTTGATACATATCGTCGTGACAGTAAACACAAGTCTGAATTATTATAATAAAATAACACTACCTCTACTATTTACTGCCACAACTTTTACATTAAATAGCACTTACTTTAAAAATTTTGCATATTCTGGCTTCTTCCAATAAAGCAGATATTTGAGATAGTTAATGAAGGACTGTTCTTTAAAGTACCCTCTTTGAGCAAGAACTGCAAAAGATCTCAGAAGTGACTGATAGAAAATAAATTATATTCAAGATAGTGTGAGGACCTCCCAACTTTCTTTTCCCTCCTCTCATATATGAAGGCAACCCTAAGCAATGACTTGATTAAAAAAAGGGAAGCTCTACACCACAAAGAAGGCTAGAAAACATGACTCAATAAATTTCTTATTCTAATCATGAGGTGTTTAGACCAAGATGAATTTAAAAAAGCCATTACTCAGTGCTATCTTCACCCAGAGCTCTCTAGTCTCATGCGATGAGAGCAAGATTCACTCTAAGGAATTCAATCTTGTGCTCTCTCACTAAAGCCATCACTTCTCACATTTAAGGTTTCTGATACAAACTTCTGCTCAAGTGCCTAAAAAATTACTTATTCTTCCAAATTTACTTCTGATTCCCTTCGTACTAACTTAGAGCATGTTTTAACAATGGAACTTCTCACTCAGAATAAAGCAATGCTCATCTTAGCCACAATTCTTCTCCTTTCTTTCCCAATTTTGTGGGGGAGCATGCTCCCATACCCTTCCAGGTAGGAGATGCCCATGGCGTCTTACTCTTTGCCAGTAAATCAACTAGAGAGCTCTGTTTCACCCTTGAGAAGGTGAGTAACATACTCCCCAATACAAATAATTACATAAGCCAAACACTGAAATAAATACACTTTGCCTGGAAGGGTATGATTTTTGAGGCGTTTTTGTCTGAGGAAATGGTTGGAAACTATACAATTATGGCCTCAAATCGGGTACAATAATCAAGGTTGCAACTACCGGCAGTCTCTTCGATTCTCAATGAATAATAGACAAAGATCTAGAAAAGTACCCAAAATATATTATCTACGCTAAATTTTGAATGAATTTTGCCAACATTTCTTTCTGGTTTGATACCAACGATCAAGAAGCTAGGGAAAAGGCAAACAAAGATATCGTTTAACAAAGGAAAACTTACAATTCAAATAATGAGGATTTGCCAGACATTGCACAAACTCCAGCTCAACTTGAAACCTCAGCTGTGTCCGATCTTCAATTTCTTTGTCATAAAAAATAAAAAAGTCTTAAATTAGTATATAAGATGAAAATTTCGAGTAAACAACTTAAGTTAACTTAACTTTAAGTGTACCTTGTGAGTTTGTTTCGGAGGTGTCCATCATGGCGGCCATGGTAAGTTTCTTTGAGGACACTTAAGTGAGACCTACTTGAAAAAAAATTTAGAAGTTTATCTGCCGCTGCTTCTAATGCTTGTCCTATCGCTTCATTGTGCAGTTAAAAAATTATGGACTGCATTCAGTTCGGTCAACATGGCGGACGACTTCGATAGCAGTGGTAGTGGCCGGGGTGGTGGATTTTTCGACAGTTTCGGAGATGGACCAAGGTAATAGAGCCATGTTAATCCTTTCACTTTCGATTCTTCCCCTCTGGTACTAAAATACGCTCAATCTGTTTCTATCAGGGATTATGGTTCGTCCCATGGAGGCGGAAGACGGCGTGGTGGCGGAGATCGTTACAGGGATCGCGCACCGAAACCTCTTCCAAAGGAACCTCCATTTACTGCCTTCGTCGGTGGACTTCCGCCGGATACAGTCCAGGGAGATCTTGATATTATCTTCCAAGACATCAAGGTATGTTTTCATCACGATCAAAGGCACTTCAAATACCGCCAGCTTACGATTTCGCACATGGCCCTTGGTTTATCATTAGGAAAGCTGCATGGCAGTGTACATCGACCACTTCGGGAAAGCTTTGTGGTATTCTGTTTCTTCACGTCGCCTCCAGTGCAAAAGATCTTAGGGATCGGTGTGAATGGGCCCTGCGCTTTAAGGCAGAAAAATCAACGGTGTAGCTGGCTTTAGCGAGAAATTCGATCTTGAAACCATAAATTTCTTAACCTAATTCTATTTTTGAGGACTTACAAGTGGTTGCGCGCTTGTCTCCTAGTGAGATTCCCATTATTCTGTTTATGCACCAGGCCCAACATCATACACCTAAAAGTGTTATTATTTGGTCAAACATTAACTTTTATCGAAGCATTCACGTAATTAATGTGTTATTTAGTATGGTCTGAATTGTCGGTAAGGTTTCTTGATCAATGGTGCAGCTGATTAACTTTAAATGAGAGTGGAGGAGGGGGTGCGGGGGTGAAGGTGGGTTTGAAAGTTAGGGAATGGGTAGGAGGCTAATTGGATGTAAATCAGGGGAGAAGTAATGAACTAATTGTTTTCTATTTCATGGTGAAATCAGAGTAAGAAATAGTTTGGTGGCCCAGCTGAAAAATCAAGTGATCTCATGTGTTCAATGTCTTCTTTGTCAATGTCTTAAAATTCTTCTTGGATTACCAGTTTGGTTGACTGAATAACCCATAAAATAATCTATCATCTCTTTAAATTTGAACTGACATGGCAAACTTGAGAGAATTTACTGTCCAGTGTTTTTTTTGTCATTATCATTTTTGTACTGTTCATGATTTGGAACATGAGATAAAAGTCTGAATGCTCCTGCTTACCATTAACAGATAGCAATGGCAACACCAGACTTCCTGTTCATTCAGCTTTGTGTGTTCTATGGCAGTTTGATGTTTTAGTCTGAAGCTAATAGTAACATATTTTGTGATCAGGACAACATCAGAAGCATTCGTCTCGTAAGAGATAAAGAAACAGACAAATTCAAAGGTAATGAAACATTTTTGGCAACATACAAATTATCATCATCATCACAATTATGTATTACTATCATAATTATCATAATTATGTATTGCTATCATAATTATCATAATTATCATAATTATGTATTACTATTACAGTTACTGTTGCCTTTGCCATTACTGTATTACCATGACCATTATCATCATCAGTACAGTCAAATCTTTATTAATACAGCATCTGCTTAATATGGCATTGTGTCAAGCAGTCACCCTGTATTAAGCAGTCAGTTTTCAAAGTCCAGAATTTTTTTCCCCTTAACTCCCAAGATCTCATCAGTAATTCTTCATACTGTCTACCATACAGTTCTTGTGATGTTAGTTTTGAGAATTTGGTATTGGATCAACTAATAATCCCCTAATTAAGATTTGTCTTTATTCTCATCACTCATCTGCTTTATATTGTATTGATATTATAAGGAGAGATTCTCTCTTGGTCACTCTTGGGAGTTAAAGGGTTAATCACTGCAATTTTCACCTCTATTAGATGGTCTACTAAGCAGTCGCAGTCACCTCAGGTGAATCCCAACAGCCTGTTTGTAATGTCTTGCATTTGTTTTGAACAGTCACTTAAAGCAGAACTACTCAAATAAAACTAAGAATAATCTTTCAAACAATACTTATTCCATGTTTATCTCCCAAAATCAAAGTTGATAGTATATTTGAGCAATTTTTTATGCATGAAATCTATGTACATCTATGCATACCATGGTGTTTTTATTGTTTCTTATATTATTCCTATACTTTCAAACCTATATTAACCCTTTAAGTCCCACTAATGACCAAGACAGAATTTCTCCTTACACTATCAATATGATATCAAGCAGACATATAATGAGAATAAAGAAAAATTATTGGTTGATCCAATTCCAAATTCTCCAAACATACATCACATAAATTGTATGGTGGACAGTAAGGAGAATTTCCAATGAAATCTTGGGAGTTAAAGGGTTAAACAGTCTACCTGTATAAAGTGGTCACCCTACTATTCCCTGTTAATCCTTTACACCCTAACATCAGTAAGCATATTCTCCATACTGTTCTCTATACATTTCCTAATGTGCTGGCAAGGAGAATCTGTTTAACAAGCAAGAGGTTCTTTGGTTGGTGATCATTTCCTTTATTCTCATGACCTTAATGTTTGATTCAGGGGTGATATTGAAAGGAGAAATTAGATGCTGGTCACTCTTAGGGATTAAGGGGTTAATACAGGTTTGACTGTAACATTTTCATTGTCACTATCATTAATCATAATCAGTTAATACTTATTACTATTATCCCTTTCATCATCATCATTATTATTATAAGAACTACAATTGTATTGTTACCAGGCTTTTGTTATGTTGAGTTTGAAGACCTGGTCTCACTGGAGGAAGCACTGACTTATGATGGGGCTGTAAGTAACCAATTTTTTTTTTCCAGCAGGCTATGCTTACGTCCCTGTCTAGTACTACTAAAAGTTCCTATCATCAAAAAGCACAACAACTAATTGGTAACAAATTGGCCCTATGAGATTATGACATTTAGAAATCAAAACAATAGTTAAGATCAAAATCAACACTTGCCAACTCATTTATCAGCATGCAAGAACACACCAATAACAGCAAACTAAGGTGCTATAAATAGCAACAAGTAAACTTTCCACCTCATTGCCTGGCAGACACTAGCAATATAGCAGTCGAATGTCGTGATCATTACTATTGATAGCCTGACTCTACATCGCAAGGCAAGCGATTGAATTTTCATCTATACAAAAAACCAAACAAAAAACAACATTTTCTATAGCAAATGCCAAAAGAGAAAGTCCTATTTTTTTTGGCATCATTGTTTTATGGAATTGTAAGCTAGCTTATAAAGACAGTAACTGAATCCAGGCATTCCAGGGCTTCTTGCCCCCTAATTTTGGTGTGATCTATTTCTGTTGACTAGAGAATTGGAGAGCATGGAAAAACATTGAGAGTGGATGTTGCTGAGGGACGTCGAGATGGAGGCCGTGGTGGCGGAAGAGGTGGACAAAGAGGAGGCAGAGGTTAGGGAGTCTTCATCTTAACCCCTTACACCCTTACATCAGTATGCATATTTTCCATACTGATCTCTATTTATTTCTTATGGTGCTGACAAGGAGAATTTGTTTAACAATCAAGAGCTCCCTAAGTTGTTAATCATTTCCTTTATGCTTGTGACATTAATGTGTGATTTAGGGGTGATATCTATGGAAAAATTAAATGCTGGTCATTCTTAGAGGTTAAAGGGTTGATACTCATTATTCATTTATCTTTATGCCATTCAAATAAATCTATTTCATACTTTTTTAGGTGGCTATGATGACAGACGTGGAAGATATGGGGGTGATGGTAAGTAGTTTTACTTTGTTTTGGGATCCATAGGGAGAAGGAAAAAAATTGCCAACTAGGTGTGTAGCTTAAGTTGCCAATGTGATCAAAATGAAACCTCTCTCTTACAACACCAGTAAATGGGGTATAGAAACAGAAAAACATTGTTTATGATGGCATGTTGTCTTGATTCTCAGTAGAGTGTTTGGGCTCAAAATAAAAGGCAATGCACATTTGTATACTGGAAGAGGAATTACCAGAAATCAGATCTGAGGATTGAAACAATGGTTAAATCCTTTCACTCCAAAGATCTCATAAATAATTCTCCATAAATTCTGTCATAAAATTCTTATAGTGCTAGTTCAGAGAATTTGGCACTGGATCAACTCATAACCCCTCAATTGATATTTTTCTTTATTCTCATCACTTGTCCCCCTGATATTGTACTGGTATTGTAAGGAGAAATTCTGTCTTGGTCACTCATGGGAGTTCAAAGTTAATCAAGTTAACCCTTTAACTCCCAAGATCTCACTAGTGATTCTCCTTACTGTTTACCATACAGTTCTTGTGACATTAGTTTTGAGAATTTGGTATTGGATTAACTTATCCCCTTATTGATATTTTTCTTTATTTTCCTCATTTGTCTACTTGATATTGTACTGATATTGTGAGGAGAAATTCTGTCTTGGTAACTCATGGGAGTCAAAAGTTAATAAAGTTAAGGGAATAAGATGGAAAATGTAAACTTTAGTTTTACCCATCCAGACCAAGATTTTAACTTTACTTGGTTTATTCTTCTTTGTAGGAGGTGGTGGAAACTGGGGTAACAAGGGAGGAAGTCACGGAGGTTGGAGTGGAGGAGGAGGAGGAGGAGGAGGAGGAGGCAGTTGGGGTGGAAGAGACGATAGTGGCTGGGGTGGCCGAGATGATGGTGGCTGGGGAGGTAGGGATGAAGGAGGAAGAAGAGGGGGAAGATATGGGGGAGGAGGTGGCAGAGGCGGAGGCGGTGGAGGTGGTGGCTATGGAGACAGAAGAGGCCCTCCTAGACAAGAAAATTTTCGTGAACCAACAGCTGGTGAGGATAATTACAAGTTCCTGTTAATTTGAGCAACTCCTTGCACAGGAAAACACCAAAATGTCTTATAGCTTAAACCTATAATTGCATCTCTAAACTTACAGTCAGCAACAAAAGGTTGAGAGGCCTCTTTATTTTTGTGGATGTTGAGCAATTAGAATCCATTGTCCTATGAATTCCACTCCCACCCTGAGGAACAATGTTGTCCTTTTTAAACTTGAGATTTCACATGCACCTTGGATTAGGGAAAGGGTGAAGTCTAAGAGGGAAATTTAATGATATTTTTTAGTTTCAGTCTTCAAATCCTAATCCTCAAGATCTGACTGTCAGTTCTCCCCTTCAGCTGCAACACATTTCCTTGTAAATTAGTCATGAGAATTTGGTGTTAGATCAAGACAACAACTTCTCCCTGATTATAAGTTTTAATATTCTCATTAGCTGTTTGCTAGAGAATGTGTAGATATTATAGGAAGAAGTTACATGTTTATCACTTCTGGGAGTTCAAGGGTTTAGATTATATATTTATGCATGTGATATTGATTGTGTTGGGTTCATGATTGAAATAGGAAGGGAGGAGGGGAGAGATAAAATCCACAACCAAAAATTTGTTTCGGAGAGTCACCCATGTTAATTTTTCTATTGTGAGATGAAATAAGTGTTATTATTATTTGCTCCAGTAGCTGAGCAGATAAGAAAAAATTGAAGGTAAATGACAAAAGAAAAAACACAAGTAGTTGAGGTTAATTTAGTTTTTTTCTTTTTTTTTCATTACTATTTTTGGTTGCCATCAACAGAGGAATTAGCTGGTAGACCAAAACTAAAACTCAAACCCCGCACTGTGAAAGATCCTGTGAATGACGTAGCCTCAAGTGTTCAACAGATGGCCATCTTTGGTGGTGCAAAACCAAGAGATGAAAACGTGTATGAGAAAGGGAAAGAGAGATCTAACAGCCAGTCCAGTCAAAACAGTGGTTAAATATAAGGTAAAGCATTCTGTGTCACAAAGCAAAATGATTTAAACTAGAATTTTCTTAGGGTGGGGCTGGTGGTGGGTTGATGTCTTGTCCTCATACTCTTCCCCCCCCCCCCGCCCCCTTCCAACTTTTTGTAGCTTCCTATTGGAATTAAAGACTTGTTAATGACATTCTAAGGTAAGGCAATCTGTGTCACAAAGAAAATGTCTTACACCAGAATTTTTTTCCCTCCAACTTTATGTAGCTCTCTATACCGGTTGTAGTGTTGTTAATGACCTTATCTACTTTATTTTCTCCCACAGAAATTTAAATATGAATTGAAGAAGCTATTTTTCACTTTTGGAAGATGTCCAATGCTTCTACTAACAACAGCTTCGTGCAGGAAATAAAGCACAGTTTTTGGTTCGTGTCAGCAACAGCATTCATATCAAGGACGTCTTCCCGATAGATTTGCAAGAATTCCTCCATTATTTGTGCACTCAGAACATACTCACGCGATAATATAATGTATTATTTAGACTTGGTGTACCTTAACGACGTTTAAAGTTTGCGTTGTTGAAAACGAGATGGTTGTTTCCTCTCATTCTTCTTCAATTACTTCCTCGACTCTTGGAACTCTCCAGTTTAGAGCGATTTTCAATGGATTGTCGAAAGTAGACCGCGGTTGTTTTGATTTTACTTAAATTCGCTCTGTGATTGGTCCAGAGAAGTCGCGCCATCCTCCCAACCAATCAGATGCTAAACAAAAACAATCGCGACTTGGTCGCACGCGATTTCCCGCGCTTCACTTCTCACTTTGCGTTCTCATTGGTCGCCGATGTTTAACCTTTTTTTTTTTTAACCTGGGATCGCTTTTGTTTTGCGACACTGAATTGAAAACCGCTCTATTGTAAGGATTTATATTTCACTAAATTACAGATTTCCACAATGACCGATATTCAACCCGAGATACTTACCTGCCTTTGTACAAACCTAGATTTTTTTAAGTGATATTTCTTTTGCTTTTATTTCAAGGCAATGTCTTGATTAAATGTGCGTTGCTCTGTTGGAAAATTGTACAATTCTGATTCCTAGAGCTTTGTTGCCGTAAAATGAAAAAGAAATTGTCTGCGCATGTAATCCATAGTGTAAATTCTTTAGTTTGAATTGAAAAGAACTGCAGTTATGGATCGAAATTCCCTTCTTTCTTGGACTTAAATACATGGATATCTTTGATAGAGTAGTCGCTTTTGTTTGCGTAAAGGTAAGGTGAGTGAATGACATCGAAACAAAATAGCTAGTCACTCTAAACAGGAAGTACTTTGCGCTCGTAGAGGCCAGCTAATTCTTAGACGGTCTGACGTCACTCACCCAAAGCCCCTCCCCTTTCCAAGGTAGTTACTGCTGTTCACCAAGACGTTAACAGAGTAATACGTTTATGACGGGTGAGGCATCAAAACCAAACTTGAACTTAAATCCCTGATTGGCACCCACCATCTTTCGGAAAGTGTGGGTTATAGTTTACTGGGTAATAAAACTTGTAAATTTAATTTGGTCCGCTGGTCATAATTATCTGGCAAATGACATAACACAGAAAAGTGTAATGTGCTTGTTGTTTTTTTTAGCCATTGCGACTTGCAATAGTACAGCGAAATCGCCCTCAGTTTATTTGAACAGTTGTCGTAAACCTGAAGGGTTTTGCTTAGAAATTAAATGGATTAGTTTAAAAACGGAGATGAAAACTCAGCGGCCCAAATGAGACTTCCATGTAAACCATGATGAAATCACTAAAAGGCTTCTCGAAGGGTTTGAAGTATATCCTAATGCAGTCAGTTGTTGTTGGATAAGCAATCTCGGTCTTTCCTAATTCTGAAATGACTGCCTTTTTGGTTTGCTTTTCAGTTCAACTCTTCTATTCTCCGGAGTTCATGCGGAAATTCTCGAATTGCCGCCGAGTTTTCACTTACCGTCACTACAATGAAAATTATTTAAATAGCCAATTGGAAAAAAAAAAACAGGAATATCGCAAGGGACCAGTTAGAACTGAAAGCGAAAACAGGCAGACGGAGCGCGGGAAAACGCGGGGGGCATGCCGCGATTAGTTTTAGGTTTATATCTGATTGGTTGCATTAGTGGGTGGCACGAGAGTGATCTCGACCAATCACAAAGCCAAAGCAATTTCTACCGCTTTAGATACCGGATGAAAATGATTTTTACTAATTTCAAGCTTGAGCAGAATACATTGACTATTCTAGTACCTAAGGTTAAAGAGGGTTACTCTCTAATAGGCTACAAAAGTCACAGAATATGTCTACCGAAGGAAATATCTCCAGATAAATCCACTGACATTTCATTTCGCTTATCTCAAGGGAAACTGAAACCAGTTAAATCTCTGTGCTTTTTTTTGAGAAGATTTTACCGCTGACATTTCGACTCTTTCTTCAGTACCTGTTGAAATTATTAAACGATTATGTTGACAGTTAGATTAAAACGTGGTCGAAGAATGTTTGCCAGAAATTTATTGTGGGTTGTTTTTCCGTAATTTTCCATAATTTACACTTGCAATTACGCAGATTTAATGATAGCGAGTCAAATAAATTGAGTTAGGAAATTATCAATCATTTATTTCATTTGACTTAAATTTCTCAATTTCTACCATAGACAATTCATTTCCTTAATAAGAGCGTTAAAGTCTTATGATTTGGCAATGTTGATATAGACATGAAAAGTGTTCAAGAAAACATTTTTTGTAAAGCTGGGATAGTTTTTATTTAAACTAGAATTGGATGTTTGTTGCCAAACAGAACCACGTTGTGTACCTTACAGAGTCTACAATCGTTTTTTAAGCTCAATGGAAGCCATTTCAAGGCAAATAAGACTGGCACTTCCTCCTCGCTCGTGATTGGTTGGCGTCAATGAATACTCAGATGTATTTATCAATACCATGTTATAACTAAGACCATAGTTCTTTTTAACCATCAAAACAAATCGTGTTTCATCCAAGTTAGAAGTTGCAAAAGAGAAAAGGACAAATATGACGGGCATCTTGAGAACTATTTTTTTAGTTTCTATCGCAGCAACACTTTTAGCATCGAATTCCGCCGTTGCAAGAAGTCGCTGGACAAGGGATGTTTTACCTCCAAATAATGGCGGAGAGTTTCTTGGTACATACTCTTCGTTTCACAGACCGTGGTATGGAAAACGCCGTGAATTTGAATCAGAGAAAAAGGTATTTGTTTTGATAGGCCGTGTCACTTTGAAAAAAATTATAGAAAATAATTTTGTTGAAGTGCAATGGTTCTAATAGTTTATTCCGTGTCTAGAAAATAAAAGTGTTCCTCGTCACGAGACAATGATAAGTAGTATGGAACAATTCTAAAAAACTGAATTGGAAAAAAGGTTGTTTGCTTTGAAAAATTGTGCCTCTTAACCAAGAAGGAACTTGAATGGAAAAGCTCAAACAGTTTGAAATATCCGTACTTGGAAATAATCCAGCATAACACTTAAATTGTGTCTTACGTTCTGTTACTTTGGTTAAAAAAATTAAGCAATGGGAGCGTTATAATTTTAAATAAAATACCACTGATATCATATTTGTACTGATGTCTGGCACTCTAGAAAGTTATACACTGGATTTGAATTGCACAAGGACAAAATTTGAGTACGAAAAATGTTTAGCATATAAATAACCAACTTTTTTTGTGAATATAATTGTTCAAATTGTGGCTTCAATCATGGGTTTAACTGTCTCATCAAGATTGTCCAAAATAAAGATTAACATTGAAAGGTCAACTGGATCGCCAATTTAAAAGTCGCCTGACCGCATAAACCAAACATTTTCCACAGTTTTTTTTTTCATGTCGCGTGCAATATTTGAAGGTTAGAAAACTGTAGAATTTTCTCCTTTGTTTGGAACTAAAGTAAAAACATGTTATGGACGAAAAAATTTACCCTTTCAATGTTATTTACAATGTGAAATTTATAAAATTTTACGTTTATTAAAGTCATCGGTGGCTTTGTCAATGTCATCGGTAATCTTACTCGTGATAGAGAAGTTAACGTGTTTCTGAATCAGTCAAAGTCATCCATTTATCATTGTTCTTAGTGGAACAATTAAAACTACCTGACATGTTTTAATCTTAATTATCAGTCATTTGTCGTATTTTATTCATCCGTTTCCCGATTTCCCCCGCCCTTAATAACTTGTAGATAAGTTTGGGCGGAAGAAGGGTGATCCAATTTAGAAGAAGAAAAAACAATATTTACTGAAGTAGTTGTTGAATCATGTGAACACGACAAAAACCTGTCCATTTTTAAAGACAATGGAGAGAGAGTTTTTTTTTTCTCTCCTTCTCAAAATACAGTTATGGTCATCGGGAAACAGTTACAAGGTCCTAATTTTAAACAGTTTTTATTGAAATACCGCAGTTTCATTACGATACGGAACCTCAAAGTTTCAAGGAAACAAGCGCAATTAAGAGGCAGGTTAAAATATTAGGCGGAATGCAAGGGTAGACTTCCTAGAATGAAGAAATGTCTTACAATTTGTTAACACATTAATAGAAGAGCAAAAAAGCTGTCTTGATAAAAGCATAAAATTAGGCTGAGCTTGAAAAGAACACATACGATAATTTATGTTATTTTTAAGGGGGCTTTTGTTAATCAAATTATTTCAAAAGTCATCCCGCTGTCCGGGCGATCCTGTTTGAAACCAATTTTTTTTATCTCCATGAGGCAATTCAGGGAAGATAATTCTATAATTCTATAATTCTATAAGCTATCGCCAATGTTATAGTACATTTATCGACCAAAACATCATAATTCTATGAGCATGGCGTTTTTATTGGTTTATTTATCTGTTGCAAATATGTTTTAGACAATTTAATTTTCTTAGACGTCTTCAGATGATGAATATTGAGCACGCGGTTTTTGCGAAACGGAAGTCCACAAATCAGTTTTGTTCCCAACGACTAGGAAATCGCGTCTTTCAAATCATTAAATTTTGTTAAGGATTTCCTGACAGTATGAATTATTACATCAAGTAAAAGTGTTTGTTAAGAGCTAGAAGTTTTAAAGATGTTCCTGATAAATCAGGGTTCCTCTTACCAAAGTAGAAACAAATCTTGAATTATTTTCAGTCGTACGTTGGCCACGTGTCTTTAGGGGAAGAATCATTGTCTGTTTAAGGGAAGATATTGTTCAGCCGGTTTCATGATAAGCATTGTTTTATCAAAGATTATGGTAGCTTAATCACATTGACTGCCAACTACTTCCTTTTTTTAAAAGAACTATATATCGTACCTACGCGCGGAGTGGGAAGAAGGTTGGAGTTATTGTGTATGAAACCTTTAATAGCCATTTGGGTTTAATTCACTCTTCTTACCAAGGATTTGGAATTAATCATTACCTTCCCTAGAAATTGAACATATTGTGAATTGGCTCGATTACTATGATAGTAGGCTAAAAAAGAGTTTTTGGAGGATCGAAAATCCCTTACAAAAGTAGTTTGGAGTTCTCTCTGAGCCCAGAAAATTTTGAATCGTCCACCGTCTTCGAAATAAATCTTTCCCTGCTTTATTTCCGACGATCAAATCAACTTCGATCATAGATTTGGTGGTTTTTTTTACTTTTCAATTATTAAAATACGAACGTCCCAGAAAAATCTCCCTGGTTTACCTATTTCCAGTTGACAAAGGCCGGTTCTCCAGCTTATTAATAAATCATAAGCTAGAACTTCAAACAACTCGTGGGTGATATGTCCGTTATTTTAATTAAAAGTGTTTAAAAAAAGACACTAAGAGATTAATTTTTATCATGTCTTTTTCTCAGATAAATATACATGCTTATGAATTTGATTCTCAAAATTCTTTAAAACGTTGTCGTCCTCGATACTTCAAATTTATATGGATACATCATAATACTTTGCGCTAAATTTTTTATTGTTCAATCAAAGCGACATTTCTAATTTACACCTGTAAATCGTGTTCTCTTTCCCATATTCTTAACTATAAACTCTTTCCCTTCTTTCCTCATTGTTCTCGAACGAATCAGTAGACAAAGGTTTCCTTGAAGACTGTCAAATAAAACCGGATATCATAAAGGCCGATAACATCGTCTGAAAATTGTCTTTATGATCTGATGTCATAAATAGCAAATGCAACTGAGAATTTTTTATTGAAGAGTTGCCTAAGATTCTTGTTGTTTAGGTTTAAAATGTCGAGATTATTTCAAGTTGTATCAATCCTAGGCTTGGTTGTCTTTTTTTGGACGTTTGTAGCGAACGGAGATGAAGAGAAATTAGTTTCTCAGAAGTTTCGAAACAAAGGAGTCAAAATGTTATGGCATAGACCATGGTATTCTGGAAAACGTAGTGATAATATTTTCTTTGACGAGGTAAAGATCTTCAGTCAGAATTTACATAGATCATTGTTTTAAAGTCAAAAACGACTGACTTACTGAACATTGCCCATAATAACTCTCTAAACATCCTTTTGTTTCGAGTAAGGCGATCACTCTATTCTGTTCACAGGCTATTGAAGCAGACTAATACAGTTTGTTTTGTCTTGTAAGCCACTTCTCTTAAAACGAAACTTGGCCAAAAATGTGGGTACGATGGGCTTTGAAATAAGATCTCTATTTATTTTCATTTCAGTCATAATTCTAACGCTATTGATAACTTTCAAGGCCAGCTGATTTTGTTAGAAGAATGTCTTTACTAAATTAAGTAAGCCAAGCTCTTCTAGGCGTCTATAAAGTGGACCGCCAGAATGGACGAAAACATTTATTGACTCACTGTAGATTCTTTCTTATCTCTTCACTTTTTAACTTTCAAATGCACAATACTCCAGTTGGAAATGATTTCAAAGACAGCATTAAACATTATAAGAGATAATTTCTTTGATAACGTGGACAATTTGCTTTTGAGAGCCGGATTTTCAGCATCCATTCTGTCATATCATTGACACCTGTGGTTCGCATTCGCAAGGATTTTTATTAATTTTCTTTGTTATTTTGAGTAATTGCTTTCCCATTGAAACATGATCTTTTGTTATATAGCCGGATGTTCAATGGACAGAAGTTGATATTTAACAATATTTTGCGTAATCGCGTTGGATATGAGATGGCAAATAACTAACGAGGCGCGAGGCGCCGAGTTGGCTCTAACCAATCTCGAATCTAATAAGCGCGAATGGAATAACTTTCATTAAATCCTGAAAGTTTGGATGATCGGAGCTTTTTTCAGCAACCGCAACAATTGGCGTAATACATTTCTATATTAGGTGACTCGGAATATGAGCTGATAACCCGATCACTCAACTCTGGCAGAGTTGAGTGAACCCAATCAGAACACCAGAAATGAATTAATCGAAGTTGAAAATTTGAAATTAACTTATCAGTCTCTATGATGCGGAAAATATAATATTTTTGTGGGGTTGGGGGAGGGGAAAGAGCAGCAGGATAAAAAATAAATAAACAGATAACAAACTCAGCACGTCGAGTAATACGAAAGCTCCCGCTACGTATTTATTCGATTAAACGCCGCATTTTAGATAAGAAACATCGATAAACGCCGCCCTCAAATACACGCCGCATCATGGTGCGGCTTTTATTAGAATAATAGACTCAAAAAGCACACAGCGATCATTGCTTCGATCTCAGTTGGAAATTTTGACTGAAACAGACACACAAATCCTTTTGAATGCACTAGTTCTGATGTCGATTAGATCTTTATTACCTTTATGTATTGCAGCAGTATTAACATGCAAATTGTAAAATTGAGAACAATACAAAAAATGACTTTTTGGACAGGCACTAAAAAATGTTTCTGTTTTTCAAAATTAAAATGGTCAATTATTGTTTGCAAGAAATAAATTGCTTTTTAACAAACGACGTCCTTGAATATACGCCGCACTCGAATCACGAAAAATTTAATAAACGCCGCGGCGTTTAATCGAATAAATACGGTAAGTGACCAGTTATTAATTATCGGTAAGGGGGGGGGAAAGGGTTGGGGAGGGGGGGGGGGTTGGGGGTGGATCAAACGGTTTTTGGTATAAAGGGGAACTTTAGGAAGTCCAATTAACCGCCAATAAACTTATAAACTAATTAATTACGCTAAAATAAATACACGTGACTCTTGCCTATTGGGTGGAAAAACACGTGCAAGAGGAAATTTAAACAGTTTTTTAGAGTATTATCGTGTGACCTGAACAGAGTACACAAAACACACAAGCTATAGAGGTCTATAATATCTAAATAGAGTTTATCTTATTTTTTTTCTACACAGTTATGGAACAGGCAAGAGAAAGACTTTGACCAACAACGGGGAACTAATTTGAATGAAAGCTAATGAAGGAAAAACTCCACAGAAAGTTTTGTTCAAGATGACCTCTTTCAGTAGTAGATGACTTCAAAGTTATATATTTTTTTTTGGATTCGTTTTTCGTTACTTTATAGTGGTCTTTTGTTTCACTGTACCAAACTCGGAGTTGCTGTAAATTAAAAATGTCAATAATTTAGGTTTTCAAATTAAGCTACATCACCCGTCTAGTTAGTTCGAAAAATAACTTGTAAGCTACACGTGTTCAAGATAATGTTGAGCAGCAGTCTATGATAAATTAAAACAGGTAGCTCAAAAATGACATGATCATATCCAATTAAAGTTCTCAGTCTGAGTTACTCATGCAATTCTGCGTGCTTTTTTCGAGGTTTACTTAAGGTCTTGAATATTCTATTCAAATTATAGAATAGCATTGTTCAAACCAGGAATTTGGTTGTGTCAGAAAATAATTTACCTGATTTCCCCTCTAAGGCTTTGTAGTAGTCTATTGATCCCCTCCCATTATGGTCTGTTAGCGACGACTGATCCTCCTCCCCTGATTACCATGTGATCCCCCCTAAAAAATCCGCCGACTTCCCCCACCCCTTCCCCGACCATAAAAAGTGAGTGGTCTCGTTGTGATCTCACAACGAGACATGACTACATCTCATGTAACGTCATTTCCGCGCCGCGTGTGTGATAATAACTTGAGAAGTAAGAGGCCTATATGGGATAACATAACTAAACAACTTTGATCTTCTTTAAAATCATTATAAAGAAAACTTCAAAACAATGCATTAAGGTCGAAATGAGGCACGTGAAAGAGCTGCTACGACAGAAAGGGATTATAACTCATCTAAACCATTTTGGGAGAGAGACATGTAAACAGTTCAATGAATAATCCATTTTACAGTTGTGTGCTTGGTTGCCAAGTCTTTGAACAGGAATGAGGCTAAGGGTGACCTTGTTATGATACAAACATTACTGTTTTTCAAATGCAAATTACTTTGTTATCATGCTAACTAGATACTGGTCTCTATCACAACAAGGTCACCTTCAGCCTCACCCCAAATCAAAGGCTTGGCAACTAAGTACACAACTGTAAAATGGCCTATTGACTATGGACAGAAATTTCAGAAACAGAGTGAAATCAACACGTGCAAAGTTTTTATCATAAATATAAAACAGAATATTAATAAGTCAACTGTCAAGTTTTCTCTTCTTTACAAACATCTGGAAATTATGTGCGGCTACCTATTGCATTTTGATAATATTAAGGCGCATATCAACTTGAGTATACATTATTTTAGACGATTAAATGGAATTTCAAAAACCCTTTGATCCCTAGGAGTGACTAACATCTATATTCTCCTTACAATATCACCTCTGAATCAAATATGTAGGTCATGAGAATAAAGGAAATGATCACCACCTAAAGAACCTCTTGATCGTCATAAATTCTCTTTGTCGGCACCTTTGTAAGTATATAGGGACAAGTATGGAGAATATGCATACTGATATAAAGGCGTAAAAGGTGAGTGAATGGGATTGTAACTTACTTACGAATCTAATTGTTATCTCCTGTTACTGAACAAACGCCAGATCATGTTTTCCGTGAGAGGTCATATTTAATTTAAACCCCGATGTTTTTTTTTTTACTGGAGCCGTCAATTTTGTCCTTTCAAATTTTAATGGCATTTTAGCGCACTTTTTTCCCGTGTATGTGCAGTATTCTAATGTTTCAGAAGTCGAAAACTGTGTCCACTTTTATTTCATCTCCAGTACACAGTACCGATATGCTTTTCGATTGTTCAAAAACGAACAGTATGCCTGTTTTCATTTAAAAGTATGGTTCACTTCCCTCCCTCACGACACCAGTTTGATCCAAAAAAAAAAATTGAACTTACCCCACGCTCTAAATCGACTAAGCAAACGGGTCTTTGAGAGTCTCACTTGTGAAGTACAGGTGATTTTGTGACAGACGATACACCTCTGGTATCACGACTTTGGCCTGTTCTTATAAAAATCTTTTGAAGTTCTCAAAAAAAAAATCTGCTTGCTGAAGGTCCATAACAGAAAGTAATGAATAGCAATATTTTCTAAAGATTTAAAGTCGCCCAACAGACGTTTCGTGTAAACAAAATTAAACCCTTTTAAGTAAATTACACAAGCCCTCCTTGAAACGTGGACGCCTCTCCTTTGAACGGAAACAAAACGCCTTCAGAGCAAACTCGGACAGACAAGAAAGTTTTGACCGCCAGGAAGCGGTGGAAAGATACCGGCTAGTGTTTGAATAACTGGTTTACAAAATCGGAGCTTACAAGCAAAAGTTTAAAGAAACACTACCGAGATGTCTTAGAGAAATTCCTCAAGCAGAGAAACTTCAAAACACGAGAGTAAAATTTTTAAAATCTCCGGGCGATTCTCAAGCTACCGAGTTCTGAAGTAAATGTCTAATTTCAAAATCTTATTTGTTTTCTTTACATTTCTCTGAAATAATATTCCCTGAAAAGTCAATTCTAGAAAAGATCGATCGTCTTTTTCGTTTATTCATCACTGTTTATAATGAAAAATAACTTGGGTTCTTTTCCTCTTAAAAAAAAAAAAAGAAAACGACGACAAAACCAGTTGAAAACTGAAGTACTCGGATATAGATTATTACTATTCTTTTTCTTAAAGCAGCTGTATGTCTCCCGAGCAAATAGTACAGTCACAATTAATTAAGTGTACTCATTGTAGTTAGATGACTGTGTTAACTGTTGCCTTTGCAAATCTCCTCTTAGAGCAACAACAAACGGAAATTAGCTGGTGAATGAGACATTTCACTTCGGAAATCGGAGAAAAAACATTTTAGATCGGAAATTAAACTGTTACAATTGCTAACACTGTCTTTCATTCTTAACCATACGTTCAGTTCGGGTATAAATATTTACAGGGCTATTTTGATTTTTTGTCATGTTTGGCAAACGTGCAAATCGTGATCCGTCGAAGAGGAAGGGAACAGTATTTGTGTTCCTTGAGTTTAGTGAGCCCTAAGCATTGGAGAAAAAGATAATTCTACAAGTCAGGAAAGGTAAGTTTGAAATAATTTTTATTCCTTACCTTCCTTAGTCAAGGCTAATGAGCTAGAGCAGACTTACAATGGACTAACATTTCGTTTAGGAGGAGACTTCGATCTAAGTGGCGGCAAGTATTTCTAAATATATGAAATGTTCTTAATAAATAACTGTAAGTAGCAGTATCCCTCAGAACACTGGAAAGGCTTCAAGAAAAAATGACTTAAACATTTGAAGAATTTAGGAGGATCGAATTGATCATTCTGAATTTCAATTGAATATTTTTGTCGAGGAAACGTTTGTCAAACACTTTGCACGTTCTTACTTGCTCACTCGCTCAGTTGCTTTATACAAGACATCCAAGATAATTAGTAGAAACTTAATCTCCGATCATGAATTTTCTCCGTTGTGTTTCAGATGAACACCAAACTACAAATGTTATTGCTAACTGCTGTATTCCTAGCTTGCTTAGTGGGCCGAGCCGAATGTTTTTGGGATTGCAAGCCACCATTTTGTGTTGGACGCAAAAGATTCTTTGGGAAGGTAAATTATTACTTGTAAAAAAAAAAAAAAGGGTGACCGAGACGCGTTGTCCTGGTGACTAAACTCCTCATTTCCATCACTGAAAAACAAGAGGGCTGCAAAAGGTTCTTTCCAAATGTAAATGGATGTAAACGAACTACCTGCGAATAAACGAACCGAGGAACGATCAAAAAACGAACGAACGAGAGTCGAGCAATCAGACAGAAGAATACACGCACACTCACGTGCACGCACGCCCTCACACACGCTCCCAGGCACGCGCGCCTACACGCACACTCTTGCATGCACTAAAAATAATTTCTTTTGAAGAGGAAAAATATGCGAAACCTAGATGTCTTATGGAAAGCGTGCTGGATACCGGATCGAGAGGTCTGGGTTCGTTTGCATACGAGTAGCAAATCAGCAAGTTTTTTTTGGTCCTCATTCGACATGCATATTATCTTTGGATTGATTATTTTAAATCATGCATATCACACTTTACTTTACTTGCGTTGCTCGCTTGATTACAACACTGTGTGAAAATATGTATTTTCGTCTCCATGATCAAGCTGTCCAGAGGAAAAAGTGATAAACCACATGAAACAGAAAACCGTCGAATCGCTCTAGAGGTAAATAAACAATAACTCTGTTGTTGTTATTTTTGTTTTTCCTTACTTATTTTGAATGATGTGTAATCCAGGTATAAGCCCCTGCCCCTCCCCCTCAGGCTCCCTCTCCTCCTTTGATTACATGCCCACCTGCGGCTTAAGGGCCACACACACGAAGAAAAACAGGTATGTTTTATAATCTTGTTTTGTTTGTTTTTAGGACGCAGATTTTGTACGAGTTCGTCCCCTGTAATGTCGTGAAAGGAAAATGATGAGGATAAGTTGAAGCAGGGAAGCTTAACAGTGCTGTCTCTGAGAATCTAATTTAACCTAGGCAGTGGAAAAAATAACAATTGTAAATACTGCATTAAATGTTAAAAAACCATTAACACGTATTGAAAATTTTATTGAAAAGTAAAGTAGACTTATGATTTAAATATTTACTTTTTAATTTAGTCATCTAACTTTCTTGTCCTCCTCAAGTATTCAAACGTTTCCAAGTAAGCTGGATTCTTCATGCATTAAACAAGCGATTTCATCTGCGATCCAAAATTGAAATCTGACGCTCATTTTTGAAAAACTGAACCTTACCATCAGCGACACTTTCGAGTGTCTATTAAGCCGTCAGAGCATTTTGTTAAAAGAGCCTGTGTAAGTTTCGCTCTGACGAAGGACTAACGCTCGAGACATCAGCCGTTTAAATTCTTTACCATGGCCAATCTACGTTATCAACTCAGTTGATAATACTTAATGACACTGTTATACTCTCCCACCGACGCAGCACCACAGTTTCTTTAGAAACTCACCCCCTTTATTCATTTAGCTCAAAACTTACCAACTTTTTCTATTTACACTCACAATGCCTCCGAAATTGCCGACCATTTCGACATGCAGGACGTTTGTAACGTATAAACTTAGTCCATGACCCAGTCTCTCACAATGGGATTCTATTTTGCTCTGTGGTAGAATATCGGACCACGAACTTTCCTTCTGTTTTCCTTCCATGAAGCTAGCTTTCGGTTGAATGAAGTGAAAAAAAAAACCTTCGCTGCCAAATTTAAAGAGACAGTTTGTGATAGGTTTTTCTCTTCAATGCTTCTCCAGTAGGCACTGGATTTCGCTTTGAACAATGGCTCCCTATTAATAAGACAGTGTGAAACATATCAAAACCCAGAGAATATCAACTGTTTATATTTGATCAAAACTCGACAACGGATTTCCGTGAGAGGTGAATCAAGTCACTGTACGACTGTTGTTTTGGGAGAAGACACTCTTTTTCTTTTAAGAACGTCCAGGCTGAGATTAAACAAAATTTTAAGAACATACTAAGAATATAACCAGGCTGAGAGTCAGTTAAGAACATCTTTCTTTTCTCTTTTTTTGTAAGAGGTTTAAGGTAAAAGTAGAGCTAAATTGTGGTCTAACAGGACGATTGACTTAAATACTTAGGGGCGTTTTTTAACATGAACAACGCAGTTTTCTTATGGTGAGATGCACTGAAGAACAACTCAGTTGGTAATCGAACTTACTCTGGTCACGTCCGAATTAATTTATCATGAAATACTATACCTAACAACTTTAAGAACGTTTTTAGGCTCAAACTGCAAAAATAAAAAGTAAGAACGTTCAGCCTCAGCCTAAAAATTAAACGTCCTTATTTAAAAAAAAAATAGTGTGTTTGAGACAGTAAATTCTACAGATTTTGTCCGACGAAGCTTGCCAGAGCGTTGATAAAGGACTGTAACGCTCGAGAAGCCTGGTTTAGAAACTTTTTAAAATTATCAATTCAGTTGATAAAATCAAATTATCTGGTAATACCCCACACCGTTTCTTGAAAAACCGTCTCCTTTTATTTTCATTTAATTGCTTCGCAGAGCTTAAATCGGGACAGTATTCAGTACATAATGACTCTCAAAAAATTTTAAAAAATGGTTAAGAACATGTTTAATTTATTTGGGATAATAAAATAAGACTTGAAAGATGGTATAATTGCTAAAGAGCTTTTTTGTAATAAATATAACTTAAGTAAACAATGTACGTACAGGTAGTTTGCATTACAATTGGTAATCATCACGGTTTTTTTCCTTTTCAGCCTTAAAACTTTAATTCAATTTTTCTGTTTTCATGTTTTTCTTTTGCCAGGAGTTTCAAACTAAGAGTTCCTCGTGTACTTTGGAACTCTTTTCTCCATTTCAGAACTTGCTTTTGTGCAGTGAAAAGCTTTCGGGTATTGAATTAAGCATTGTTTGTGAGCAAAGGTTAATGTATAAAAGGCCAATTACTCGTTAATTCTTTGTTTTTGAAAATATGAAAGTGCGGCTTTTTCCGTCTGAACGAGGTGGACGTTAAGAGGAAGCTCTGGTATATTTTTACTCTTGTTTTAACTTCAATCGCAAGATGATAAAACAGCAAAGAAAACTAAATATTTAAATGGAAAAGAGCTGAGTTTAGTACAGCCCTAGATGTGACAAATGTTGCCAAAGCAATAAGACATCTCCCGCAAAGAGGTTTTAATGCGTGCTCAACTTTAGTTATGCTATATCACGAGTCGTTCGAGTCACGAGTAAGGTTCAAGTCACTGAATTCAAATAGTTCCCTTTTTTGCCTTAAATTTTTTCTTTTTTTTTGTTTTTGTTTTGATTTCTGAGTCAAAATGATGTACCTGGAATGGAAGAACACCTAGTTTTAAGCTTAAAACGTTTTTCACGGCCGTTTGCGAGGGTTAATTCTGCACCGCTTCACAGCTGCGTCCCTAGAAGAAAACATTCCAAGGTATTTACGAGTTTACCCCAAAGATTCCGACTTCTTTTTAATTACACGCACCTGAGGCAGGAGTCCTCATTCAACGACAAACTGTCTAGACTCGGCGTGTAAAACTGATTCTCGTCCTCCACCGCCATGATCTCATTCATAACACTATTACTACTACACTGCATAAATATTATCCTCTAGAAAACGTTTTTTCACCAAACTTTTCGCGTTTTTCTTGTGATATACGGGTTTCGCTTGTTAAAAATTTTCGAAGCGAGCCATGTTACAAAATCTGTGGAAAATTAAGAATTTGTTCATGCTTAGCGTGCGTATATCGAGTTATGGATGCACGCGGGAAATTTGAAGGGCACGAAAAATGCGTAAGAGTAGCGCAGCCGAGAGCAACTCTAGCTTTTTGAATGCTCTCCAAACTTCCCAAGTGCATCCATAACTCGATATACGCACAGCTAAGAGCATGAACAAATTCTTTTATAACAGAGCGACAACAAGAATCTGCGCGAATATGCCTTTTATTGTGGTAGAGTGCAAAATTCTCACAACGCACAAAAAAAGTAAACAAACGTCCCTATTGGCTAGTCAAAAACACGCCACATTTTAAACTTTGGTTTGAGCGAGAATTGGGAATGAAAAGCTAAACATTTACGGGGAAAATGGAGAAAATCAAAGCCAAATGAACTCAAGTGTCACTAAAAAAAGTTTCAAAAGTCAGAGTCAACTTGCGAGTTTTTTTCGGTTTTATTTTTGTTGCTTGTTAGATCAGGACATAAACGGTCAATGCCGATAGAAAATTGGGCAGTTCTGTGCTGGTTTCTTCCATATTACAAAGAGAAGGAAAACTTCACTGCAGCTTAACATGACGGAAAATCTGAAGTAAAGTACAAAAAAAATGCTCACGTCATCTTATTTACGCACGGGCGTGCGTAAATAAAGATTTTGTTCATAGCCGCTCAATATATAGGACTTATATAGGGCAAGCACGCGTGCACACACAATTGCCACACAATGAAATACTTTAACTAAGCAGTAAGTGAGCGCAATTCTCATTTGGCCATAATTCTTTATACCCGCGTTAGTAAGCGGTTAATTTCTGACAGTTCTGCTCGTAGCAACTTGAAAATGATGAACACCAAACTTCATGCTTCGCAGAGTCTAAACGGACAGTATTAAGTACACACATTGCATAATGGCTCTCAAAAACTAAAAATAAAATGGTTTAAAGCATTTCTAATTTATTTGGCATGATAAAACAAGACTTAAAATATGATATCATTACTAAAAAGCTTTTTTGTTTTAGCTTAAGTAAACAAAGAAAGTCTGTACAAATAGTTTGCATTGCAATTGATAATCGTCACTGTTTTTTTCCTTTTCAGCTTTAAAATTAAATTAACATTTCTGTTTTCGTGTTTTTCTGTTTTTCTGTCGGTAGGAGTTTCAAACTAAGAGTTGCTTATGTAGTCTGGAACTCCTCACTCAGTTTTCAATACTTGGTTCCGTGCAGTAAAAAGCTTTCGGGTTTTAAATTAAGCATTGTTCGTAAATTAAGTTTCATGTTTAAAAGGCCTATTAGTCGTTAATTGTTTGTCTTTGAGGAGATTGGAGGGCGGCTTTTTCGTCTCAGTGAGGGGGGCGTTAAAAGGTAGCTCTCGGATATTTTTAATCTTGTTTTTACTTCAGTCAAAGGAGACTAAAACAACAAAGAAAGCTGAATATTAAAATGGAAGAGAGCTGAAGTTAGGGCAGCCCTAAATAATGCCAAGACAATACGATATCTCCCGCAAAGAAGTTTTAATTTGTTTTCCATTTACACACGATGCTTATCAAAATAAGTAACACAATAAAAATTGCAAACAGTTTTAATTGCACGTAATGAAATACTTTAGCTAAGTAGTAACTGAACGCCGTTCTAACTCGGCCATAATTATCTATACCCTTTAATAAGCGTTTTATTCCAACACTTGACTCAAACTTGACTCATGACTCGAATTTAACTCAGGTTCGAAGTTGACTCGTGATATGGTATAACTCTCTCAATTTCTCCATTTTTTTTTTTTTTTTGTTGCGCACGATGCTCATTTCACTAAATAACACAATAGCACCTGCAATCAGTGTTAATTACCACATATTGAAATACTTAAGCTAAGCAGTAACTGAGCGTATTTCTTAGTTGGCCAAAGCTATTTATATCTTCGTTAAGAAGCGTAATATTTCCAACAGTTTCGCTCGTTGCAACCTGAAAATGATGAACGCCCAAGTTCAAGCGCTGTTTTTCACGCTTCTGCTATTTGCAAGTACAGTCAATGTGTCCGAGAGCTTTTTTCAATCTCGTGTTGGACGGAAGGGATTGAATTTGAAAGAGATTAAGGTAAGATTATTCTGGAGATAAAACTGATCCCTGAAACTGTTTTGATCGGCTATCGTGAGATGAAACTTTACTTTCTGATTGGTATCCATAAAGAGTAATTCAATTCCTTGGTTTCCGTCACAGAAGGGCCAAATTTCCTCACAGAAAGCAGGTTATTGCTTTTGAGCAATATATAAGACTCGCATGTCACTTCTACGTAACATTACTAATGCGTCAAAAGACTGCGACCTCAGTACTCATGGTCACATGCAACGACCAATGATACGTCTCTACGGATTATTAGCGCCAGTTTATAAGTTCTTTGCTCTAATTGGCCTGTTGAGTTTATTATTGTGCGTAGAAGGAGATGACGGGAGTAGCTTTCTAGTACGTGTTGAGAAAACCCGTTTAGCCGGAGAGTTTTGTCAAGGTTTGATTAAGTTTGTCAGACTCTCTGTACTTCCATAATAATTTCCATTTGTTTTTGAAGGATGAAATGAGGCTTATTGAACGAAAAGGGATCAAGAAACTTGATGACCTCGCTAACAAGTTACCCAAGAAGATAGCTACGAGATGAATTTAATAATAGATCTTACCATCTAAGATATAATAGATCTTACCATCCTGATAGCCCGTTCTCTCTTAAACAACGTATGCGCTGTTGATGTTGATGTATTCACTTCAGCGTCAAATTTAGAGAGGCTATTCTGAATAAAAGTGATCATATAACATCCACAGTCTGAACAATTAAATTCGACCGTTGTCATTCTAAATCTCGTACGACCTTGCGCACCTAAATACACCATGTTTGCAAAAAAACAGCATGAATGCGTGAATACGACAGTTTCTACTGTCGGCCACAATGACACTTTGAAATGCCATTTCAAAGTGTCATTGGCTCACCAAAGTTGGTGAGTTCAAAGTTTGGTGGTTCATCCACAGTCTGAACAATTAAATTCAACCGTTGTCATTCTAAATCTCGTACGACCTTGCGCACCTAAATACACCATGTTTGCAAAAAAACAGCGTGAATGCGTGAATACGACAGTTTCTACTGTCGGCCACAATGACACCTTGAAATGATAGCTCACCAAAGTTGGTGAAGACAGACACCAAGGAGGTTGAATTAAACCAACAAGAAACAAAAATACTTACGGTTGATGAAGAGTGCTGTAGATTGCTAATGGCAAATCGAAATTAACTGTTTCAATAAGCAAAAGCAAAAGAGAAAATTCTTTAAGACAACATGGGCCTTAAAGTGTGTCATATTCAGTTTTAATGAGTATTGTCGTTCGCTGGATCCAAGCTCACAAATTCTGTGCCGTAACATATTTTTCTTTACAGCTTCAAGTTCTTTCTCAGGGTATGGAAATTTATTGCTGATAAAAAGTGAAGAATACACGGAACTAAAATAAATACAACTTATCCTCTACAAGAAATCTTTTCCGGCTCACAATCTAAAATGTACAGGCGGGTGATGTGAAAAAGAAAATAAGCTACTGCGTGCAGTAAAAACACGAAACGATCGAATTAAAAATAAAATGAAAAATTTCATTTCTGACGTTTGGGTGACATAGGAACGAATTAGTCAGAAATTATTATTCTAATGGTACGTCGAAGAGGTTCGCGTGGCATCATGGAAGTTTCGGAGTTAAGTGTCTCGCGGGGAAATTAAGTCATTCTAGGTTTGTTAGTGTTATGTTTGTCCACTTTTCTTTTTGTTTTTGTTGTGATTTTTGTGTTCCAACATCCTGTAAAATATCATTACGATCATTGATTTTTCTCTGTAGTCAGTAGTGCAATTAGGTTAGTTTATCCTTTCTTTGGGGGTATTGTGCTGCTGCATGAGACGAGGAATACATTTCCACGCATTTTTGGCCAGAGTAGTTTTTTAGTAGTTTTTCGTATCTGGCGTAAGACAGGTTATTTTTGTAGAAACCTTAGTTTCAGGGTACACATGTTAAGGTTGTATCAGGATGCGTACAGTAAAAGACTGACTGACTCATCCATCAGGATGCGTATATTAGAAGACTGACTGACTCATCCATCAGAATACGTATATTAGAAGACTGACTAAATCATCCATCAGGATACGTATATTAGAAGACTGACTGACTCATCCATCAGGATGCGTACTGTAGAAGACTGACTAACTCATCCATCAGAATACGTATATTAGAAGACTGACTGACTCATCCATCAGGATGCGTATATTAGAAGACTGACTGACTCACCCATCAGGATGCGAACTGTAGAAGACTGACTGACTCATCCTGAGTGTAGTTGAATAATGTTCAAATACAACGTTAAAAATATTTATTAATGCAGGAGGATATACGAAAAGTAGTTGTCTTGACTCATTTTAAGCCGCTCAGCAAAACAGAGATTCTGGTTCAAGCAACATTTTGGTTGAAGTGGTTTCATTTATATTCAATATGACCGTGACACAAACAATATTTTTCAACGGCCTAATGTTGACGAATTAAATGTAAAGGTTTAAAAGCAATTCTGGCCTATTTGAGACAAAGAAACAATACAGTTAATAACAGAGTATCGAATTACTAAGAACTTATTATGAGCTTTAAAAATATCGGCGGTAAAAAATTATCTCAAATGATCATTAATCGGTTTTTTTTGTATGTTTTCCTCATGCTTAAATAGATAGAAGAAAAGAATCTCAACAAACGCAGTCTAAACAGCGTCTGCAAATTAACTTTCAGGAAATTGTAATTTTTTCTTTGTTTTCCGGACTTGCTTTTATGTAAACCCACTTGGTGTGATGAGCAAACTCAAACGAACAGAGATTAATTACCAGAAAGCCAATTTTGAATGATTACCGGTTGATTGGTGTTTGTTATCTTAAAGACTCGGGGTGAAAGCTTTTCCATATAAGAAGTCAACTCTATTGAGCGGTTACCTACGGGAATTGGCGGGGAGACCGCCGCTTAACACAGATTCCAAAGATTAGGGAATTATAAAAAAACGATTGACAACGCAATGTTATGCCCTAATGGACCACTTAAAGTACAGAATCTCCGCTCGAAAATACCACTACTTTGATTTTGGGAGGGAAACATCGATTAAAAACTACTTGAAAGTTTATATTTAGTTTAATAAGGTGCCACTTAATACGAGTTCGACTGTAGTTATTTTTTTAGCTTAGTGTTAGGATTAAAAGTTGACGAAGTATCATGAGAGAAAGGTATTTGAAGTAGACACTAATTCGTGCAATTACCAGAATACCTTAACGCTTCACTCCCACTCATATACCCCAATAGCTTAATACCTCTTTTATCTTAATGCTGCTCATCTTAAACAGAGTTAAGACTTCGATAGGCGAAGACAACAAATGACAAAAAGTATGAAAAATATTGTGTTTGAAGAAGAAGGAAAAAATGCAAACATCCATTATCGAAATGAGATCAAAATTCTATCTCCGGCCTCAGTTTTTACTTGCACAGAAAAACCTACAAAGACTTAAAGTTGTCCGTGTTTTCACCATGGCACGCTCGTTATTGATTTTCTAACCAAAAGGTGCCGTTAAGGTAAGAGGCTTTTAGCACTGGCGGGAATCAGAACCTGGTGCTCTTAATTGCTAACATTTTCAACTCAATGTTATCATCGTTAACCAGGTTGCACACTGATGACCTGAATGTTGTGAAAGACAGAACATGGGTTTGCAGAAGAAGAATCGGAGAAAATCCAAATGAATTATAAGTGAGTAAATTGGGAAAAAACAAAATTACTGCTAATTTTTTCACTTTCTCTGATTTTATCTCAAAGCAAAATTTTGAAACAAAGCTTTAACCAATAAGTTTATCATCGGGGTGGTAACATGATAGACTATTTCCTATTTCCGTCTTCATTATTTTGATTTTCCACTGATTACATCGGTAAATAAGGAAATAGAGATCGTAAGAGGTTGTAATGGTTGGGATCAGCGCATGCAATGTCTTACGACTCAGTTTCATGTATTAATTCCTTTCAATCCAAACATTATATAAGCAGGTCATGCAATAACTAACTGTCATATAGCTTTAGGACGTTTCCAGCAATTTCTGCCGCAATTGTAAAAATGATGGGCGCCAAACTTCGAGTGTTGCTTTTCGCTCTGGTTTTAGTCGCGGCTATGATTGGTGAAGGCGAAAGTTTTTTCGGAACAGGCGGCGTCGGACATGGAAAGAGATCCACGCTTAATGAGGTATGGAATGAAAGCACAGAGAATACTTTCAAAGACAAAAAAATATGCAAGTTGACGCCTTTCATAATTTGAGATGTATAGAATAGTAAGATAAAACCTTACAACACATCAATGCTATTGAATGCGCCCCTGCTCGTTAGAAGGTGTTTAAAATCAGATGACGAAAGAATACTAAGCAACTATAATCAGTTGAACATTTATCTCTCTTTTTAAAGGATCGTGCCAAAGACGCTGCACTGAGAGATCTCCGCTTCGCTCGAGAGGTAAATTAGTGGAAAAAATAACTCTTTTAGTTGTAATGGAATCAGAGTCGATCTTCTACTTAACATAGCTATTTCAACATTACTTCGTCAGTGAATTGATTCTTTCAGAAACATTTACTTTCCCTCTTGTTCAAGGAATTCAATAGCCTAATGATCAAAGTGGTGGACTCCAGCAGGTCGAGAAGTCCTGGTTCGAGTCTTTACCGGGTCATTGCGTTGCGTGCCCCTCCCATTCAGTACCAGAGATATGTCGGGGAAAGTTGACGATAAACTCGGGTTGGAAGGGAGGGAGGGGGAAGTTGGGGTGGGTTAACCTGCAATCGACTTCCTTCCTATTCAGGAAGATTGGCATTACCTCTTATTAAAACTGATACTTTCCCGGCTGCCGTGTGGGCCGCCACGCTTGAGAGCAGAAGACTGGGCCATTTTTCATCTACTAGTTGGTTGCTCTTTCTTTAGCAAGATGCTTTTCTGATATCGTATTAAGCATGCTCTTTGTTATTGTGATTGCTTAGTTATTCAATTATAGAGTAGTACTCGTTCAAGATTGTTTATTACGCTTGCTAGACATCTATTATAGATTACTGTGATCTTCTCTTAGGATGAAATGATGCATATTCGAGGTAAAGAGCTGTGCGAGGTGGCTAAGCGGGAATGCTGATGTTGAAGAAACAACTGTTTCTTTCGACAAAGATTGCGGCTGCAGAAAGGAATAATCGCTCTATATATTAATTGCTCTTGATTTGCCAACATGTCAGATATGATACATTCAATAAAAGTAACATTGCAAATTAAAACTTTAGTTTATTTTGTGCGTAAACATATAATTTCCTGTCAATGATGACGAATTTGAATCATAAGTGACTGTTTTATTTAGCCTTTTACGGAGGCTCGGTTCCTATAACAACCAGAAAGGTGTTACCTGTGCAACGGAGAGAGGAATATGGTTAGGTTGCTCGGAGGGGGGGGAGGGGGGAGGAGGGAGGAGGGGGTGTGCTATCAAAAGTAGGCTTAGCTATAAAAGAAACTCGCCCAGCACAACCTGGTTGAAAAGGTCGGATTTAAATCAGACAAATATTTCTTTAAACATAATCCTTTTATAGTCTCTATAGAAATTTAATTACTCCAGTTATGTTCGACTAGAATGTTGACCAATATCTGAAACCGCCCTCTTTACAGAGCTTCATGAATCAGTTTGAATTCAAGATAAGAAGCGTTATTCACTGACTAGGATCATTGTTAAAATTTATAACAATGATGGCTTCAAGTTGCGCGAAACCTCAGAACAACAACAACGAAAAGCACAGGGGCATGTATGGGAAAGACTACAAGTGAATTAGCCCCTTTAATTCCCATGAGTGACCAAGACAGAATCTCTCCTTACAATATCAATACAATATCAAGCAGACAAGCGATGAGCCAGTAAAGGAAAATATCAACGAGAGGATTATTAGTTGATCCGAATTCAAATTCTCCAAACTAACATCATAAGAGCTATATAGCAGACAGTAAGGAGAATATTGAATGAAATCTTGGGAGTTAAAGGGTTAAAGAAATCTGTATTAATTCACATTAGAAAATTACATACGCTTTTAATGACCTTTATTTCCCTGAGCTTATCTTAGCCTCAGATTCAAAGATAATTTCATTAGTATTTCTCGGAAACTGCCTCTATTTAATTGTTGTAGGGTTCATGCAGCCGAGGACTATCATTGTCAAAGATAAAAAGAATTACTAAAATCAACCGAAAAACTTTAGTGGCGCCTTAACTGTCTGGGGCCACAATTTATTGCAATTATATTGTCTTGAAATGGTGAGTAACCTCAGAAAAAATAAATTTAAAAAAAAAACAAAAAAAAACAGTCAAACGAAAAGAGGGAGAAACTGGAGAAAATTAAAGTTATTTTGCACCGCTAGGATGATAAAATTATGCAAGAATTCTATTTCCTGACTGAACTTATCATAGCCTTAGACTCAAGGATAGCTTCATTTACATTTGTCGGAAACCGCCTTTTTTTAAATTGTTGTATGGTTCAGCTGAGGACTATCATTGTCAAAAATAAATAGAATTACTTACATTAACTGATAGTGCCGTGACTCAGCTCATTTGTGATATTGAAATATTTGCCTTGGGTATGTAGGTACGTGGGCAGAGGAAGATTAATCCTAAAAAGATTTTACTTGAAACTGTGATTGTGTCTGGGCTCAGGAATTACAAGAGAAGAGAAATGACTGTTTGTGACCATATTCAATAGCCTATTGACGAATTACCTACAGCCTCCTTTTCAAAGCGAGTACTGTTGCTCATTCTTTCGTATGACTTTAAGTTTTCATTCGCATGCAAATTAAGCACTTGACCTCGTTATGAAAAAGAGGCTAGAAGTAATTCAGAAATGGCCTTGACTTTCTAGATAATATCTGCCGTAATTTTAGATGTTTTCAGAGCGCAAGTTTTCAGCGTTATCTTTTTACCCTGATTTTTAATGTTGTAATACTCAAACACTATCCTTTATAAATTAATTGAGATGGTATACGCGCGCTTTCATTGGTCAACAGGTGAGTTTAGTCGAGAGTGCATATTGTAACGTCACGCTTGTTGTGTTTGCCAGCACAATTTGCACACTCATAGCTTTTACAATACTCGCAAATTAAGTTCAAGTACAAATAAATAACAGATAATAGAAAAGGCGGAATGTTTGCCAAATTTTGACTTGGGATTTACGTATCTCTTTCCCTTCCACCCAATTAAAAAAAAAAACGAAAAAGAAGAAGAACTTCGCTGGAAAAGCTTCTCTATTGCTTAAATGTTTGATACCGGTTTTTTTTTTTCTGACAAATTTTTTCGGACTTGCATTTTTGAGGCAAACTAACTTGGAATAATCAGGAGAATCGCACAAAAAACCAACCTCTAAAGGGAAATTTCCTTATCATCTTCCACTTATTTTATCAATAAATGAGGAGATGGAGATCGTAAGAACTTTTAATTAATAGTTAGAATCAGTGCATATAATATTTAAAGACTTCGCCATAGACAAGGGTATTAGATTTCAATTCAGAACTTTATATATGATCAGATCATAAAATTGCTAAATATCATAACTAACTTAAGACGTTTTCAGTCATTCCCTCTGCAACTGTAGTATAATGAACGCCAAACTTCGAGCGCTGTTTTTCGCTCTGGTTTTAGTCGCGACAATAATTGGCGAGGGAGAAAGTTTTTTAGGAGACGGGCAAGTCAGGCGAGTCGGTCGGAAAAGATCGATGCTTAAAAAGGATAAGGTATAAGATATAGCACAGAGATTACTTTCACTTATTGTTTCATTTTTTAATATTTGTTGACTCCTACGATAATACATTACAACATGTCGATGCTGTTATATGCCTGCAATAATTCGTTAGAAATCAGATGACCAAAAGGATACTAAGTAACTATATTTAACTATACTCTTTCTGAAGGGTCCTGCCGAAGACACCGTTTTGCCGTTTGCAGCAAGAAATCACCGCCTCGCTCAAAAGGTAGTCTAACTTTCTCGATTGTAATTGAATCAGATGTGGTCTTTGCAATCCTTAATCACCCTGTAGCTGCCTATCTCATTATTACATCGTCCGGGCAGTGTTTAAGCAAGATCCGAACTATTTTGTGGGTAGGGATTGTTCATGATATGTATTTTAACTACTAAGGTAAATAAATTTTGTTGTTGTTGTTAGTGCACGTTTGAGATGGTTTTATGAGCTTGCTAAACATCCAACAATGATGAATGTTTTATTCTTTTAGGACGAAATGATGCATATTCGAGGAGAGGAACTATGCGAGTTGGCTAGACGCCGAAACTGCTGATGTTAAAGAAAAAAAATGATTCTTTCAATAAATATATACAACCGCAAAAAGGACAATTAGTAAAGTAAAGTATGATCAATAAATATATAAAGCTGCATAAAATATAATCATTCAATGTATTAGTTCATGTTTTGCAAACATGTCAGCTATGTCAAATTAAAAGTAACTCCGCAAAAGCTTCAATGTGGTTTGTGCTTATTACACAATATTTCCTTTTTTTCTCTCTTTCCACGGTTTTCTTATGACAATAACATTCAAGCCGGGTATAAGGGAGACTTATTTTAGCCAACAAAGCTAACTCTGTCCACATGGGAACAACAAAAGTTCAAGCCGCGTACAAGTGAGTCTTATTTTAGCCAATAAAGCTAACTCTGTCCTCTTGGGAACACAAAAAATTTTAGGCGGGGGATAAGTGAGTCTTATTTTAGCTAATAAAGCTAACTCTGTCCTTATGGGAACCACAAAAATGTTACCAATTTGGGGGGGGGGGGTGGGCAAGAGGTGGGTATTTCATATTTCTTGTCTTATTTTGGCCCCTGAACCTTTAAAAAAGCGAAATTTCCCCGAAGGGCCAATCAGTGCAAAGGCAAATAACACTATAGCCAATGAGAACATAAAGTTATAAAAGAGCAAGCTGCCCTAATGCGAGGCGCGGGAAACGCGAGCAACCAATCACAGTGGGTTTTAGGTTACATCTGATTGGTTGAAAGTCTTGCGCTAGTTATCTGGACCAATCACAGAGCGTGGAGAGAAAAACAGATGTAATCCCCCAATAAGTTTCAACAATCAATTGAAAATTTACATTTCTTTCCAGGATTAATTCTTTTCAAGCCGTGTCGTTGAATGAAATAACGTGAAAATTCACGACAAAGATAAGGACTTTCCAGCCACTGTAGTCTCACTGAAAGTTGCCACGAAGTTTCAAAATATTCTTTTTAGTTTAACGCCGAGTAAAAATCAAACTATTTAATCTCGTTTTATTCTTTATAGTTTCAAGCAGCGATTTAAGAGAGAGGATTCAAGATCAGTAACGTTTTTAGCAGTTTTTTTTGTAATGATAAGGGTTTTAAATTGTGTAAAGAAAACAAGGAAAAACCTGAGCGGCGTTTTTACTGTATCATGGTTGACTGAAATAACAATGGCTTGAAACTTTAAGAAACTTCAGGCAAAAAAACCGAAAAAGCACAACTGATAAAACGAAAAAAAGCCAGTGATTTGCATCAATTCCCCGAGCCTATCGTAGCCTCAGTCTCCAGGATAGTGTTCTTCACTTTCCTCGGAATCGCCTTTGCTTAATTGGGATATATTTCAACTGAGGGCTATCATTAACAAAAAATAAACATCATTACTTACATTATCTGATAAAGCGTGACTTAGCCCAAATGGTTTGATATACTGAAATGGTTGCTTCAAGTACATAGGCGGGCAGATGAAGTATAATTCTTAAAATCTATTCCTTAAGTGAACGGTGATTGTGAATTTGTTTAGAAGATACAAAGGAAGCCAAATGACTCATAGCTCATCTCAATGATCTCTAGATAAATTGGTTTTATCACATGAGTTGATAATGGAAATAAGCAAAGCGTAAAGAGTTACCAAAACTGACCTTTCGAGCGTTAGTTCTGCGCTTTAGCTTTTCGTTAGCTCTTCGTTAGCTCTTCGTTAGTCCTTTATCAGGGAGAGTGAATGACGAAGGGCCGACGAAGGGCCAACGAAGGGCTGACGAGGGGCTAACGAGGGGCTAACACTCGAAACATCAACTTTGGAAACTTTGCATTATCAACTCAATTGACGAAATCAAATTATCTTGCAATACCCATCACTGACGCAGCACTACAGTTTCCTAAACTGATCCCATTTTTCCAGGCCCAATGTATTTAGCAATCAGTTATTTCCTGGGCTGTAATTGTCAGTTGACGGATAAGACCGGAAATCCGTGTTTTCCTTGAGCTCTAAACCTCCATCATATGGAAGACCAGCTGAAGCAAACAGAGTTGATCTCAAACATAACTTTTCAGGGTCGTGGTTTTGCTCATACATGCCTTTTTTTATTTTTATCGTTATTTTTGTGCTTTTTCTTTTGCACGATTTCTTGGTTTTATTTACGAGTTAAATGTCTGGGTTTGGGGTTCTTTTTTTCAGTGAAAGTAATTGCCCTTAATCGCACAACCCAGGAATTATTAAAACAAAATGGTCTCGAGAATAGAGTATTAGTAAACAATGTCAATTCCTCTTTACATTAGTTTAAGAACCGTTGGAGATGATCAATAAACTTTTAAAAATAACATCTGCCGTTATGATTATCCTGACGTTTTTTAAGGGTGCTGTTTTCTTTTATACATTGTTTTATGTTATTTTAGTCTAAATTTTTCCCCTGCAATTATATCGCTTTTCTTCTTTTCCTCTACGTTTGATGTGTTTTACATAATGCGCAGGGCCTCTTGTGATATAATCTTTAACTGTGTAAATACTAAAGGAGAGACCGCCCTCAGGAAAGGTATTTATCTGTACTTCAATAAACACCATTAATAGTATAATGCATTACTTGAGAATGCCATGATAGTACCGCTTTCATTTGTAAATTATATATAAACAGACTTTAGAAAGACAAAATTCACTCTCATTCTTTGTACCATTAAGGCATATCACCACTCGAAAAACAATTTCCTCATTTGCTTCTATTAACTGTTAGAATGAAAACCGAACTTCAAGCGCTTCTTTTCACTCTTCTTCTCCTTGCGAGTATGGTCAGTGTTAGCGAGAGCTCGTTTGGCGGTGGTCGATTCCAATTCGGAGGAGCAAATGAGGGTAAAAGATCCAAGTCCCGTAAGGTAAATTGGAGGGCGAGAGAGCCATTGTATATACGGTTGTGCTGTTAAAAATAAGTTCTGAAGTTCAGTTGTAAGAGATAGCCATTTAAGTGTCAATGTCATGACAGCTTTAAAAACGAAAATGATTTCAGAGCATAAGAAATAATATTCGTATGTCAAGAAGACGCACCCTGGGGTTTTACTGAGTTTGCAATGTTGACTGTCTGACACTCGAGGATTCAGGAAGGTGTTTTTTAACGTTTCTACGTGGGACTATCACGACTAGTCGGTCAGTTCGTGTGAGTATTTAGATTCACGCCTAATTCCCCCCAAAAAACAGTCATAGTTTATTGCAGAGAAGTTGTATGTCGGACGGGGTTTTCAAATTTTTTTTAAAAGTGGACACGATGGTTAACAATTCAGAATAACGTTGTGATAAACAAAAACGTCCTGAATGATTTTATCCTCAAGGTTTTGCAAGAGTCTAGTGAGTTTCCCCTGAGAGCAAGAAGCATCCAAATAGCTGATGAGGTAATTAAATGAATATACGGAGGGTTAACGTTGAACGTTGTTGGTGGTTGTCACACTCAAGGTTCTGTAACTTCATTTAAACTCTGCATTATCTTTTAAAAATTCAATAATTACAATTATGAAAATACGATGATTATAATGGTAATTACTTAATCATAAGTGTACCGTTCACTTATGAAAACACTTTATTGTTATCACTATGGTAAGTTTTAATTAATAAATGACTTTAATTCCCTGTCAAGTGAACGAGTAGAAAAACAGAAACAGCAATTGAATTTAAAATTTTGATCAAAATTCCTAGTCTGGCTAAGGAAAGCAATTTTAACTCTTTTATATAAAATACGCCGAACGGAGAGACCGGAAATAGGCCTATCGTATTTGGAAGCAGATTCGCAAGTCTGATATGTTTAATCAGTATAATACCGCTCTTTTTAGCTAACGCGTCTACACATTTTAGCCAACTAAATTTTTTTTGTTTTGTTAATTTTCTTAGCTTAGAGTTTAATTTCAATAGAGATGAGCCACCTTGCCAAGGAAAACCGGTTACTCAAGTTCACAGAGCCAATAAACAAGTCCGTGCATTCTCAGTCACTAACTTCTTCATCTTTGTTTTAAGGGTGACATGATGCGTGTTCGACGGGATGAGATCTGTGAACTTGCCAAAAGAACCTGTTGACTGTCAAGAAACGTGTAGAGTAGCTAGCAAAGAGACATGTACTAATCGTATACTAAAACTATGATTGGTTGAATTGTTGGAACATTATTGTAGCCTGAGTGGACGGTTAAATTCTGATTCAATAAAGGATGAAGTAAAACTAATTTCTCTCGCGTGGACAACCCAGATTCTCGTTGTTGATAAACAAAGAGTTATAAATGCACATCAGGGAGACATAATTTGTTTAATGTTTAATATTCAAATGTTTACGTTTTCAAAAACAATAGCGATTAAAATCAATGCGAGGAGCAAAGTCATATCTACCCTCCCCTCCCCTACCACCACCCAAACAAAAAAGCCGACCAAGAGCTTAGATGATCACGCGACAAAGAAATTACTTAAATAGATTATAGAATATTTACAAGCACTCTTCATTGCCCAAACCGCTTTGTACTCATTCAATTCTATCTTTGTCACCCCCTTTTGATATCCCATCCCAATTCCCTTGACCTATGAAGAAAAATCCTCTCTTGGTGAAAAAAAGTTGACGCAAAGTCGTTTAAAATATTTTTAAAAAGCCACTTATAAATTACACTCTGAACTATTCACTTAAACGAAAATTTGGATCAAGCGCCAGGCTGAACTAGGCGTGGATTACGAAGAGAGATTGTTTACAGGAAAAACTTTCTCCCTGCGTTCAAACTGAGAAAAACAATCCCGTGTCACTTCATCAATCAAAGAAAAAAAAAACTCCCCCCCCCCCCACCAAAATAAAAATTACGTTCCACTTTCATGAGACATTACTTCGCTAGTGACAGTCGCTTTCTTCGGAAACTTTCCTTCGGTTTTTTCTCGCAGAACTAGCCACGCTAACATAAGAGGCAATTACTAAAATGTTATTCACAAAACATTTATCAACAACACAAAATATATATATATTTATATAAATATATCAAGAAAAAAACGAAAAATGAAACAAACGAAGATTTTTAACAAATGTCCTTGGTCTGTGCTGTGGAGTCATATCGTAAACTTTGTTCATAAAGTGGTCGCGGTAGCATAGTAATTCTAAAATTCATTCCCTGAGCTGAGCTCGTTCTTTCTTCTTTCCAATCTACTTTTATCCTAGCCGGCTTGGTTTGGTCCGTCTAAGATGGCGTCCAATAAACGCCGCCGTTTAGCGTTTTCGTCAAACGTCTTGCGACAATACGTCGCCGTTCCAGAGTGTTCGTTTGAACAGTCCGCAGTTTTTATCGTCGTCGCGACAATTCGGGTGAGTTCGCGTCACGTTTGTGTACCCGTAACTTGTACCATCGGGTAGAGAGAGACGATAGCCCCGTAACGTTTGTACTCGGTAAGTGTACAACAGTCTTGTCTCGTAAACCCAGTGCTGGGACGGGGGTCAGCGCTTGGTGCGTCTGACAGCTTTCTTGATTTTTCTTTGAGCTATATTATTGGGATCTCCTGCAATTCCGGCGGTAAACAACGGGCCTCCTGATGGAGCTCCAAAATTGAATGCTCCAGTGCCTCCTACATTATTGTTGGCCGTTGCTGCGCCGAAGTTGAATCCACCTTGAATGGGAGCTGCAAACCAAAACAAAAACAACATAAATTAATTTTTTTTTTCACTTTTCCAAAAGAATATTCATTGTCAAACTAGCTAAAAATAATTACCAGCAAGCGATGGGCCAGCACTGGCTCCAAATGTGGGACCACCACCTCCTCCACTGGCTCCAAACGCGAAGGTGTTTGGCCCCGGGGCGACCTGAGCGGCCCCAAAATTAAACCCTCCTGTGGAAGGACCACTTGGCGCTCCAAAGGCAAATCCTTGATTGGAGCCCGCTGTACCGAATGTTGTTCCTCCTGTACTGGCTGGCAGGTTGGAAAATAAAACTAATATTAATAAATTAGACCTCATCACATAGGCCAATCGGAGTCACAAATAACAGGTCATTGCAATAATAATGTAACAACGCGTTTATCAGAGAAAAAAAGGCATGAATGGTATAACATTGATGACAATAAGATCATTAGCTTTTGCAAGGCACCCCAGTATCCTAAGCGCCATCGTCTCAACTATACTGCACCTGCTGAGCCAAACAGATTGCTAGAGCTGCTGCTTCCATCGGCCTCCATGGTTTCTTCTGACGCAGGTGGAGCATTGGATGACGCAGCACCAAACATGAATGGCTGGAAGAAAACACAGCAAAAAAATATACATAACTTTTGAAAAGTATGATATTTTACAACAATTCGCCGAAGTGAAAGAGGCTAGTAGTGGATATTTATCGAGCTGCGAAGGTGACATGCAAAGGATATTACGAGTTTGAACCACCAATATTGGCGCGCCTTCACCACAATTTTTAGTACATACTAAGAGTGCGTCTGATCCATCAAGTATTTTTGCTCGCACGCGATTGGTCTAAATGCATCACATGATAGAAGATGTCTCAGCTAAAACTGAGGAATATCCGAGGACATATCCCCAATTTTCAAACCTTATGTCCACTACGAAAAAAACGTTCGTTTCAGTTTATTTGAAGATGAGAGTTTGTTTGGCTATTGATACAGAACATGGGACACGTTTGTTTGTTTTATAAAGTAATACCAGAAAAGAACGAAAAGTAAATTCCACGCGCAGCAAACAGTTAATTGTTCGAAAACATTTTATCCGCGCGTTGCAAAGATACTTTACGGGTAATAAACACAACAGCCTCCGCTTGGAGCGAAAATATGCACGGATATTTGTCCTTAGACATTATCTGTTCTTCCAAGATCACAGTTTTCCGAGAGCAAAGCTCGAGCAGATGATGCCCGCAGCAGAAAATACCCGCGAACAAATATCCGGTCCTATTTTCATGCCAAAATGGAGGCTGTTCATTCATCACATGGAAAGCTTACTGCTGTTTGTTGGTTTGATGTTGGTTGCGAGGTCCCAAATCCAGGGAAGGCTACCTCCGGCTTTGGGGTTGATCCCCCAAAAGTGAACGAGGGCTGAATACCTCCGATAGGTACAGAGGGTTTTGTTGGAGTGAACGGAAAATTTGACGCTGTCGATCCACTGCTAAAAGAAAATGGCTTCACTGGGACTAAACTGGAACTGACTGATGTGGACGTTAATCCAAATGAGGGTGCTGCAGGTTGTGTCGCTGAACTTGTCATTGCTGTTGTATTTGAAGCACCAAACTGGAATAATCCTGTTGTTACTGATGGAGCAGCAGGCTTCAGAGCACTTGAAGGTTGAGTACTTGGCGTTGCAAACTGGAAACCTCCTGCTACAGGGGTCCCTGTCGTGTTCGTAAGATTGGGGCCAAAACTGAAAGACCCTGCCGGAGTATTTGCTGGAGGTGCAGCATTTGGCACGAATGCGAACGGCGCAGAGGCCGTTGTTTTAACTGGTTCTGCAGTATTTACAGGAAAGCTAAAGGGTGACTGGGTTAGAGCTGAGGTCTTAGCTGCTTCAGATTTCGTGGCAGGTGCAGAACTAGAAGCTGCTCCAAACTGAAACGTTGGTAAGCTGGACCCCCCTGGGGCTAAGGGATTTGCCAAGGGCTTGCTACTGGTGGAAGCTGTAGAGCTGGAGTCTGCAGCAGGGGTGGCAGCTGACGATGACGGTGGTACAGCCCCAAAACTAAATGGCGATGGTGCTCCAGGTTGTGCAGTAAAGGAAAATCCCGAGCTGCCGGAATTTGCTGTTGACGGAGCAAAGCAAAATCCATCAACATTAAAACTAAACATCATAAACAGCTTGAGATCTCGGGTAAAATACTCGGGACTGCTAATAGTGTCACCCAGACTGTACAAAAATGGAGCAAAAAAGTTTTTTACCCTTTGAATTTTTACATCATTTTCAAATTACTACCGCTATCTAGACAATGTCTAAAATAATCTAATAAAAATCACACTTTGTGTCTTAAAAATCCTGAACATTAACTAATTAATTAAGACTTAATGTGCACAGCAGTGCTTGTCCTTTTGACAACATTCAAGACATTTAGAGATGTGATGTGATTCTTGAGTGTTTCATATGTATTCCGCCTCAAATAAATTGTAAATAAGCAAAATTACTGATAAAATTTAAGCTCACTAAGATCAGATAGCCAAACAGCCGCTAAAGTTTTCTTTGCTACACTCAATTTAATAATTCATGAGCTTTGCAATTTTGAGTACCGTTATCTTTTGCAAATAAACATTATCAGAATTTAACGTCTGACGAGTTCCAAACGTAAATCTTGCAGCAGTTTTTTAAATTCTCTTACTATACAGTTGTGTTTTACTTGAGTATCATTCCCCAGTTCAAAACATTTTCCTCTTCACAAACCTGTAGAAGACGACCTTGATGAAGCATTTGGTGTGTTGGTGGCAGGCCCTGATGCAAACAGATTAACGTTTGGAGGAGCACCAAGATCAACTGTAGCAACAAAAGAACATGAAGCGGCATTCAATAATCTATTCAGTGTGGATGGGTGCCAGGAATTGAGGCTCATGATAGGGCAGAGTTCTCGGTTGGCACTTAGGTACTACATACATCCTCATCTTAAAATGAAATTCCTCTTTTGTCTGACGATTTAAAACTGATAGAGTGCATCCACTGCATTAAAACAATTAACTTAAAACTAACCTTTATTCTCACCAACTGCAGGTACTTTGAGAAAGCCTGACTTGGCAGCATCAGCAATAGACAATCCAGCTCCTGCCTGTTTAGTAGACTGTACTGAAACATCAGGGTCTTTCACCTCTGGCACCTGTGGAATTCCACTGGCTGCTGCTTCTGTTATAGAACTTGATTTACCTTAAACAAAATCCAACACACGAGAGGTTCACAACCGTCCCTTACACAGTAACTTCTAATACACCTCTAGAGCTGCCAGTGAAACAGCATATGCATTTAACAAACTCTGGACCACTACAACCAAAGCCCACTGCCTATACATGTAGGAATATATATTAAAGGCCCATTTTCACCCTTGATGCAACGCGCGCCTCGACCTAATTTCCTGTAACACGAAATTCCCAGATTACTAAAAACCTTCTAAAATCGTCTTTCTCAAGAGCCATCCTGGACATATAGTCAACTGTTTTACAGTAAATACATTCGCCGTTCGTCATTTTACAGTTTTACAGTTTCCTTACAGTATTTTGAATTTTGTCCGGTAGAATTTTTTTAAGTGTCACGATTGGATCTCTTCGTACTCTGTGTACAGGGTCGGCGAAACGGACAACGTTCGAATTTTTTCACTTTCTAGAAGCGCTTGAGGATTATAAATGAAGGTAGAATATTTTCCAAGGAAAATTTGGTATATTTCAAAGAGAAATATGGAGTTATTTGAGGACCGTGTCCAGCCGTGTCATTGAAAAGTTTCTAAGTGTCAAGCGCTTGGATGGCTTCGTACTCTGTATACAAGGTTAGCGAGAAACATCAAGTTCGAAATTTTAGGCTTGCCTGGAAGCGTTTGAGGATTGTAAATAAAGGTAGAACGTTTTCGTATAAAAATTTTTTGGATTTCGAAGAGAAATATGGAAAAATATCGGACCGCCGGACGTTTAATTATTTTAAGACTGTGTCCGACTGCCGGACGTCTAGTCACTTCATTGCAGGAACGTCAGCGACACTGGCAGTTTGCGTTACAATTCTTATTTGCCACTTTGCATGGACAACAACCTCGACCACTCTTCCGAGCACAAGCACCTCTCCACGGGCAGGAAACTTCAACTGACCCTTGGTCCTATTTAACAAGGATGGCAAACTTCACTAAAAAAAATTGATATATGAATGAAAATGGGGTGGATCAACATTTTCGCTTTCCTCGGAATGCTCGCAAAGATTTTCGTGTTCCTCTTTAGCAAAAACCGATCCAAAAGCGTTTACTACCTCGGAATCTACTAAATCAATGGATTCATCTGATTCCATACCGGATTAAAACGTATATAACTGTTTTAAACAGAATTATTTTGATAAGCTCACCAAACTCATCGGAGAAACTGAGACACTTATTTTTCATTTTCTTACATATTACAAGATATTCCTTTGACCCACAGATAGCAAATGCTAATTGAGGCGGGTGAAAGGAATATCTTGTAATATGTAAGAAAATGAAATATAAAAGTGTTAAGTGTGAAGAAATTAAGACAACGTGACGAGGTAAAAATAACTAACCAATCAAAGGCGCCACTTAAACAAAAGCGGTGGTTCAAACAAACAAACAAACAAACAAACAAATAAACGACCGCGTTGCATCATGGTTGGAAATCGGCCTTTAAGTACTTAATTTCCAGTAGTTGCTTCTGCCTGTAACATCGGAAAAAGGCAAATCTTAGATCTTCCCTTAATTGCAAACTTTTCCTTAAACTAAGGATTTCAAGAAATACAACCAAGTTGGGTTTCATATTAAAATCAACAACAACAACAAGAATCATGATTACCTTTGTTAGAGGCATCAAGGGTAACTTTTTTAGTACCAAATGTATACTCTCCTCTAGAGGTGGCTTTATCCTTGTCAACAGAACGATTCCCTCCAAAACTAAATGATGGCTTACTGCTGTCATCTTTGCCCGATTGATTATTAACTGAAGCACCAAAAGTGAAAGTTGGAGCACCTGTCTTTGTTTCACTTGAGAAATTGGACAGAATTGTCGAAGAACCGAACACAAATGTAGGTAGTTGAGTGGTGCCTTCTGACTTGGTGTCATTTTTTCGATTTTGATCTGCATTATCTCCAAAAGTAATTGAAACTGAAGGGCTAGATTGTCCATTTGTTTTAGAATCTACAGAGCTACTGGACCCTAATTTAAATGCTGATACTGAGCTAGAACTTGCTGCTGCTGAATTTCCCATTCCAAATTTAAAGGGTGAGGAAGAAAAGGTCTGCCCACCGCCTACATTGAATCCACTTCCTGTACTTGCTCCTGGTTTAGCCCCAGGCCTCGGTGTTTGACAAGCCACACAATTTGAATCTTCACTTTTATTATCAACCATGCAAGTGTCACACGTCCAAGAGCCAGCTTGAGGAGCAAATTTTGCTGCTAAACTACTGTCTGGTTTAATACTTGATGAAATACCACTTAAAGGTGCTGTTGTAGTTGTTGCTGTTGCTGTTGCACTCTTGGTAGCACCAGGATTTGGTGTTTGGCAGGCACTACAAGTGTTGTCTGTTGATTTGTTTTGAACCATGCAAGTGTCACATTCCCAAGAATCAGGTGGCGAAGCAAACTTCTCCATCAAGTCATTGTCAATAATGATAGTAGGTTTCGATGATAACACAGGTGGTTTAGCACCAGTTTTCGGTGTCTCACAAGCAACATATTTTGTTTTACTTGCGTCATTGTCAACCATACGTGTTTCACAGGACCAAGACCCTTGTTTTGGGGCAAACTTTGCCATCAAGTCATTGCTGGAAGGGGCTGGTTTCCTGGGAGCTGACTCTCCATTTGATGGCTTAGAACTTTGACAAGCTATGCACTTCATATCTGTTGCTTTATTTGACACTAAACAAGTATCGCATGTCCAGGAACCAGACAAGGGTGTGAATTTACAAAGAAGATTATTATTGGGTTCAACAGGCTTCACTGTTTGTTTAACCTGGTGGAAAATAAGAGAAAAGAATTACATCAATCTCAGGAAACATTTTTCTACTTCCTAGAATTCTTGGGTGCACATTACTATCAATGCACCTAAATCCTTAATGGGTAAACAGGAGCCATTTCCCAAGGAACCTGTCATCCTCTCATAGTTCAAATTTTAGAAAAAAGTCTGAACAAATTTGTTTCCCCAATAAACAAGCTTATGTTACAGTTACTTTTGGGAAAGTTGAGGCCATGTAACCTTTCTCTGTTGCATTCAAGCATATCACTTCTGAGGCATTGCTGTCAAAAGGCTTAAATACTTGTTAAGCACTCCCAAAAGGTACCTCCTAATTTTAAGAGGATAAAATCTAACTGGCTATAGAGAGGAAAAGAAATATTGTGCTCGGGTAAGTGGATGTGTGCAGAAAATGGTCATAAATTTGCTAAAATGACCTTATTGGAGGAAAAAAGTGGTTGGAACTGTTTACATCAACCTTTCTTAGGTTCAATTAAATTTTACCATATTACTTATAAAATTCTAGTAACAAAAGTAACAGCATCTACTTATATAGTACCTCTGAAAGTCTATTTATTTCCGGTTTGTCTTTGACAAGTTTACTTTCATTGTTTGTATTACTGCAAAGCAACAGGACAATCAGCATTAGGAATGTTATTTACACTTTGAATAGAATATACAAGTGTGTAAACCACACATCGATTAGCATTGTCATTCTTGTGCTGCTGCTGATGCTTTCATGTCAAGGTGACAATTATATTTTAAACACATTATCCTGCCAATCACAGATACAGTCAAACCTGTCTTAAGTAGCACCCGAAAAAACCATCACCCTGTATTAAACAGTCAGTTGCCAAAGTCCTGAAATTCCATCCCCTTAAACACTAAAATTTCCACCCCTATTAACCCATTAGCCCCTGGGAGTGACCAGCATCTAATTTCTCCTTACCATATCACCCCTGTATCAAACACGAGAGTCACGAGAATAAAAAAGATGATCCCAACTAAAGCAGCTCTTAATCGTTAAACAAATTCTCCTTCTCAGCCTCTTTGGAAATGTATAGAAAACAGTATGGAGAATATGCATACTGATGTTAGGGTGTAAAAGGTTAAGAGGTCAAGGTTGCCCTCTACTGAGTCCCAACAGCCTGTTTCTATTATCTCCCATCAGTATCGAACAGTCACTTAAAGAAGAACCACTCAAACAAAACTAAGAACAAGCTTTCCAGTATATTTGATCTAAGTTTATCCCCCAGAAATCAATGCTAGTGGTATTTTTCAGCAAGTTTTTGTACACTACATGATCAATTATAGCATAAAATTGTCTTTTTCATCACAGAACCAATATTAAGTGATCACTCCACCATTCCCCGAGGGTGATGGCTTAACCCTTTAACTCCCATGAGCAACCAAGAATGAATTTCTCCTTACAATTTCAAAACAACATCAAGCAGGCAAGTGATGAGAATTGTGAAATCTATTGAGGATAGAACAAAGACTGTATGTTTTAACTCTTAAAGCTTACCTTTTACTAACAGGAACAGGCTCACTAAAGGAAAATGTAATCTAAAAGAAACAAAAAAAATTGGGAAATTTTGATTTGTTCAATACCTTCTCATTCTTTTTTGCTGATGAAATCAAAATAATACATAGATTTAGCCAAGCCTAAAAGCAGAGCTTTAATTTTTTTTTTCCCCCACTCAACTTGTCCTGGCCAGGACTAGAACCTGGGTTGTCTGACTCAGAGCCCAGTGCACTGACCACTGGCATTGGTGTACCTGCGGTACAGTTGAGCATGCATGTCAAAAGTAACACCTTGTACGATCGTACAGTCGTATATCCAAATTTTTTCAGCTTGATGGGTTACTACTATTTTGTATAATTATGGGGCTACGCTCTGTGAGCTCTGCTATTAATATTTCTACCCATCAAAATGTTTTCTAATTGCCACTGAAGCAACAAGTCTCATTCTTACTCACTTTGTTAGAACTGCTCTGATTTTCTGCTGTTGATGTTTTGGAAAACACTGGCAATTTTGCTTCAGGGGATGAGAACTTGAAGTTATTTTTAGCAAAGTCCAGAGTTGATGCATTAGAGGCTATTGGGGTGCTCTGAAAAAGAAGGCAACAATTACCATCTTCAAATGTCAGATAAATTTAAGAATTAAGTTACACAAACTAGTACTTAAAGAACTAGTACCGTAGCTGCAGGTTTTGTTGCAGTTTGAGGAATCGACTTGAAAGAAAAGGATGGGAGGGATTTTCCATTAGGTAACTTCAGTGGGACAGGATTCTCAACCTCTGGTATTGGATTCACAACCTGCAAAACAAAGGAGGATACAATGATCAGCTATTTATAAGAAAGAAACAGTTGCTCATTGAATACACTCAGTATCCTTCAATATTCTAACACGATGATGCAGACAGGTCAGAAGACACCAGAAGATATTATATTCAAACAATTTTCAAGCTGCAGATGGAAGCAAAATTTAAAAAAATCATCACTTCCATAAAATAAATACCACACCCAGTCCTTGTGCATATGAACAATGCAAAAAAGCTTCTAGGTTTAAATCCTACAACCACAAATAAAATGTTTATGGTGTTAAAGAATACATTACTTGGTTTTCACTCCTCTCCTCGTCACCTCTATCTCTTTGCGTGTAATGACTTGTACTTCTTGAGCTCTTCACTTTGCCCCCGCCCTTGGAGGATGATGGCGATAGCGAAATTGGTAAAGGTGTTGGAGTGAAGGAGGACACCAAAGATGGCTGAAAGGCATAAATCAAATAAATAAATAACTTTAAGAAGTAGATAAAACTACTTTGCACTATTAACTGTGACGTGGAAGTGACACTCAAACAAACTAAAACAAGGAAAATTAAAAACTGTTGCTTCATGATTTACTAATTGTCTGATCATTACAAGTTAACAGCGTTTTCTATTATTTAGGTTTTAAGGAAGGAAAATTAGATCATTAACCCTTTACACACTAACATCAGTATGCATATTCTCCATAATGTTCTCTATACGTTTCCCAAGTTGTTGACAGGGAGAATTTGTTTAACAATCAAGAGCTGCTTTAGTTGGTGATTATTTCCCATATTCTCCTGGCCTTAATGATTAAAGGGTGATATTGTAAGGAGAAATTTGGGGTCAAGAACAAAGCAAAACTGATACTATATGAGCATCCCTTACCTTGGAAAATGTTGGGATAGTGGTTGATGCTGTGGAAAATCTGCAAGAGGAAAATGTACTGTCAAGGCCACACGATACTGGAAACTCCCTCTTCAACTTGATTACTAATTGTTGTACAAGTACTCACTGTGAATCTGATGAAGTTGCTGTGCTTGCTGGGGTTGAGGTTTCTTTTGCCCTCAAGCGAGAAATTGATACTTGTTGAGGTGCAGAGAGATCTTGCACTGGAGGACCAGGAAAATGGGCCTGTAAGATAATTATTCAAGAGATGCTTTTGAGACAAATGTTTGCAAGAAGAAAGGACATAAATATATCATTTCAGAGTTGAAAGCTTTCATTTTTTTTGGTGGCCATATCGATTTGAAAATGAGCTACAGTAGAACCTTGCTAACTCAATCTCCAAAGGGGAAACAAAAAGTTAACAGGGCTTAGCTGATAAGAAATGACAGAAAAAAATTGTCAAGGGAAATAAGATCTTGTTCAAGTTAATGTGGGGTTTGAGTTAACTGAGTTCAAGTTAGTGGGGTTCCACTGTATCTATTATCTTTTTACAATTTGCTTCTTTCACATCAATATTTAGGACTCAAGCCTTACTGAGTCTTATGAACCTCCATGAGCAATTGCACTAGTTGTAGATCCATAGTTTTGATGACAGACAGAGTGGTCACTTACCAAAACCGAAGTTAGAGTCTAGCATTTTAGTAAGATAGTAAAAAAGGAATAACTTGAACTTACCTTCAGAGAACGTGGAGAACCTACAGCTCGAGAAGGAATTGGAGCTCTTCTCCTTTTCGCAGGCTATAAAAATAAAAAGTTGTCGTAAGTGTCAGATCAACTGCAAAATAATATTGCACAAATAAACAGCTCATTTGCTTTGTCATACTCACTGAAAAAGACAGGGGTGAAGCTGAAGTGGATTCGGGAGGTGTTGGTATTCTTCTGGCATCCTGTAATACAAGAGGTGATTAGCAAGTAACTTCTCCCTTTAATATCCATACATTATCTGGCAAACAGGTAATGAGAATACTCAAACTTATCAGGTGGAAGTTGTTCTCTTGCTCTAACATCAAATTCTCATAACATATTCACAAGGAAATGAGCAGCAGCCAGAGGGGAGAATTATCCATCAGATCTTGAGGGTTAAGGGTTAAGTCACAATAAATGGCCAGACCTCTGATCAAATTATTGCAGTACCACTGGAGTATTATTTACAAGAAATACTCACAATTAAGGGTGAGGACATATTTTCTAAAGCGTCAAGTATTCTCTTTGCTGTCTGACTAGTTACACCACTTCTTCCAGATGCTATAAAGTGAGACCGAAAAAAAAGGACACCAATTAAATGTAGGTTCTCAAGAATGTTTTCCACCTCTAACTCTACAAAAAAAGTTAAGATAACTTCTAAGTACAAATCAAACTTACTTGAAACAGGCTTGGGTGTTATCACTTTCCTTACTGGTTTTGGAGCCTAACAGAAAGTACACCAAAGTAAGGTTTTGGTTTGCAGCTAAAATATAAACAAGACTTACGAGCATGACTGTGTTTAGATGCCTTTACATATTTAGCTGACAAAACTGCAACATCAAGTGTCTGGAGAGCAATATAGTCACAATACCTCTCCAAAAGTTGGGGAATTCATCCTCTGTCTTTTATAACCTGAAGAATGCAGAGAGGAAGCTCCCCCAAAAGATGTTCTTCCATGATAAAATGGAGAGGAAAAACCACCAGCTTCTGATGGCTTGGGCTGAAAGGAGAAGACAGATCTTGTAAGACCTTGTATTTGTTTTTTATGAGGAGCCATCTGATAAGAATACCATTCACAGACAGAAAATAAAAGAACACAGCACACTACAGGCTTTTTAAGCGTCTCATCCCTGCAATGCCGTGAAAGCTAATCCAACTTTACAACACAACATCAACAATAATTAAATATCTTATAAAACATGTAGCTTCAAAATCCACAATCCAATTGCAGTGTACAATCAACCCTTTTACTCCCAAGATCTCACTAGTAATTCTCCTTACTGTCTGCCATACAGTTCTTGTGATGTTAGTTTTGAGAATTTGGTATTGGATCAACTTATAATCCCCTAATTGATACTTTTCTCTATTCTCATCACCTGTCTGCTTGATATTGTATAGATATTGTAAGGAGAAATTCTGTCTTGGTCACTCTGGGAGTTAAAGGGTTAACCAAAAGAAATACATGTACTAAAAATCAACATATAAACAAAGCTCAAGTCAAATATAAACATGGTCTTTGTTATCACAAATAAGCTACATTAAAAAAGATAATGGCTTGTTATGGGATTTAAGGCAGTCTATAATATTTGCAACCTCTCTGTTTCTAGTGCCTCATTTCATGGCACTGCCACAACCACAAAAAGCCTCTCCCCTTCTACCCACAGTTCTCAAATTAATGGCATTTCCAGTTTTCATAAATCAAGGAAGTATTCAGCACACAGACTGGCTATAAACATGGAAATATACACAAATAAAACAAGAAATATTTTGGGTTTTGGAGAAAATATAGTTAAAAAGTTTATGCCCTCAACAGTGCTGCAGTCAATGAAGTTGCTGGAATTCCACCAAAGCCTGGCTTTTAGCAGGCTTATCATTTTTTTCAATTTCTTGAATTGTTGTTCACTTGTCAGGATTATTTCTCTGCTAGTAAGAAGAGTATTGTTTCTCAAGTCAGCAGTTTTTCTGGCTGCAATTTAAACTATCTGAGCTCACAACAGCAAATGCTGCCATACAAATTCCATCAAAGGAACACTACTTACTGGCAAAGGAGAACCAAAGGCAGACAGAGAGAAAGTTGGTCTGTTTTTGGATAATGAGAAAGGCTGTGGACGGGACTCGAAGGGACTCAATGAAGGAAACAACTGTGGCCTGGAAGGATTTGATGCCCGGGATGTTGAAGCTTCTGGCAAAGGTTCACCAAATATTGTTGTGTTTGGCCTTTTCTTGAGACCAGGAGTTGAAAACAAGGCAGGCGTGGATGTTTTAATTGAGTCTGATTTGCTCATCTCCTTTGCTTCTGGATGAATAATGGTGATATCTTCTTCCTGTGGGGATAAATATAATTTAGCTCTGCAGAAAACACTGTTTTGGATTTAGGAAGGGCACAAAGGTAATGATCAAACATGGGTGAAACTATAAAAACTGGCTGAAATAACATGTAACTTGATGCAGTAAGATGTTTTATCATGTAAAATTGTAGTTTATGGCATCGGTAACTGCAAAAAAAAGGTTTGTGTGTAGACTTCATGGAACTCACAACAGAACTTCAGACTCGATGCTGCAGAGAATATTGATAAGCCACCAAGAAAGATATTTTAAAATTTACCAGGCACAATCAGATGTGTTGTTCTCCATTTAAATAAATTTCCCTCGGAACAATAAGCCAGGTTTTAAAACATTGTGCAACCAAATCAAGTAAACCCTTTAGATTTCCATTGACAAGTTTGTTTTAAAAAAATAATGACAGCACTCTAAGCTGCAACCATTATGGTCACCATAGTAACAAAAGATTTTGGCAGGTAAATTGGCTATGTAAGCGACCAATTTGGCAACCTGTGTCCAGCATTCAAGCAATAATTTGTAACAATTTAACATCTTCATCTTTAAGGTGTGAAATCTAAGTGAGCAATGCAGTTTCATAATTTACCACACAGGCTTTATCATTTTTCTTCTGTAAAAGTTTCTCTTCCTGGTGTGCCCACATATGATTCCTGATATGATACATGAACCTTCAAAAACCAATGTCCACCATAATGCTTGATGGAAACACAGGCACCAAGGTCAGCAACTTAGTAGTTCATGTAAGCTACTCAAAGTGTCTTTTGTAGTTTTTCTAGGGGGTTTTGAGTCAGAACTTTATCTCTGGAGATAATTTTACAATGTTAAGTTGCCAAATAGCAAATCAATAAAAAATGTTTGGCTTGGAACCCTGAAAACAAGGGAAAGAAACTGATCACTCTAAAAGCGGAACTGAAGTCAAAAGATCATTGTTAGAACAGAACTTCAGTATATTGATCCTACTCTTTCACTACCGAGAGAATATCCCTTAGTTAAAATTTTAATTACTTTATCACCTAACAAAGGGGTAGTGTTTCAAAATAACAACAAGCAGTTATGTACTCCTGAAAGTCTATAGAATGAACAGACCCATCAAAGTAAGGTAGGTAGTTGTTCAAAACTGACATCTTTGAAATTGAGACAGCCACGTTGTATGGCAGGCTTTTATCAGGGTTTATTCCTGCTTCTATAATTACAGGGGGCCCTTCACCCAGAAATTAAAGGCAAAGAAAATATTTGAACATAGTTTTGTCCTATCAGTGAGAAAACAAAAGAAGAGAGAGGCCATTGAGACAGGAAAAACAGTATTAGGTTTAAATTTGGTTTTATACAACAGCTATCATATCCTCCATCTTGCTTTCAGTTAAGTGTTCAAATAATTCACTTCAAAAATAAATTAGTACTTTAGGATATGGTTATAGGCACATTTTTTTCTCTCCATTTGACACTTAGACCTACGTTGTATCATTATTTTTATTTTTTTTCCTTTTGAAACTGCAGAGATCCTGCAAGGCCAAGCTCAAGAATAAACCCTTCTCTTATTAACAAAAATAAGTCCCCAGACTCTTGGAACTGTGTTTCAAGTAAAATCAAATTTAGCTGCTTGGTCATATAACTCAATCAGACTAGAATCAATTAATTGATTTTAATTGAGTTAAGTAATATGCACAAGCATCTGTGATTCAACTTTCTTTTTTAGCCTTGCGTGAAAATTTCTCTTTATGAGCACAACAACTGCTGTTTAAAACTAAACTACAATCAAATTTACCTTCTCTGTCATTCAATTAATTGATACAGTATACAGTTTTCCAGTGAGGAAATCCTTACATTGTGCTAAACACAGACATATCAACTTGACTGATCTGCATTTCAATCATCGAGTAAAGTTGTAGAAAACTGACATTTCCAGCAGTTGATCTCTGTATAATAGCCATATTGTAAGATGTATCAGAGGAGATGGTATCCAGTAGTTTTGTTTAAAAACTATTCTGACATGCATACCTTTACATCTTACTTGTTTAATTTCACAACAAAAACATTGAATTAACAGAGAGAGTTGGACAAAGCAAGGTTACATTGTAAGAAAAGTAAATACTCCAACAAAAAGAACATGTATATGATTATTGGAGTGGAAGTGTTAAATGCAACATTACGAAATTGAGTTTGCAATCAATCGAATTAAGAATGTGTGAGCATAAACAACCATATCATTCGGAAGTAGTACGCTCACTAATGAAGCCTACAGGGCAACGAGGAAAGAAGTGTCTCGTAATTAACTAAATGATTATAAAACCACTCTCATTTAGTTAATTCTGTATTAAGCTTGTCCTAAGCTTTGCCATGGAAATTTTTATGGCAAGTTTACGGGAAATCATGCAAAACCTGTCGAAAGATAAATTGGTAACTCATTCAAAATACTTGTCATTTACCTTAGTTTATCAAAGAGCAAGTGCAACATTTAAGGTTAACTTACCTCGCCCGTTTTTGACGGCCTTACAACTTTCTCGTTACTTGAACTTGGAACTTCAAGTTCGTTATCGCATTCCTCCGTTCTTCCCGAACTAATCGAAGGTTCACCCACACGATCATCCCCAGTGAATAAACCAAACGTTCTTGCAGGTCTCGAGGTGGAAGGTGTTTCGACAGAAAGCTCAGGCTCTCGTAAAATAGATGAGAAATATCCCGGCCCGAACGAGGATTTTAACTGCCCATTGCCTATCTTACCGGCTGTTAAAGTTTCTTCGGGTCGAGAAGACGACGCTCGCTCGTTAAAACCCGGATTGAAAGTTTGGTCAATTCCCTGTGAAACCTCGTCGTGTTCTTCTTCATCGTCTTCATCTTCTATTTCGATAGTTTCTGATCTCTGGTTTCCTTTAAATAAATCTACAAGCCATGATGGAGAGAAGAAATCTTTCACCGTCTCTAGAACTCCCTGCAATGCAATACATAAAGAGCGATGTTTAACTTTTTAATACTTTCCCACGGAACAGTATGTGCTCTCTACGGGCATAAAACTTAAAGTACGTTCCTAATAAATAGAAACGATCAGTTTTAAAGAGGAGGAAATCTAAAAAATCAGCACTGAACGTTGTGTCACTCACGCACCTTCTTACGTTCATACGGACGAGCATACGGTTTCGCTGAATGTCTCTCTCTCGTATACCCTCGGATCTTGTACGAGCGAGAGTTACCAGCGCCACGCTGGTCTCCCATTGTCACAGATACTTTCCTCCCTATATATACTTGAAAATAGTACAAAACACACGAAAAACTTTGTTGTAATGTAATAAAACTATATCACGGATTTCCCACACCACATGCGACACACGACTTAGTTCGACCGCCTCTTTTCTGCTAATTTGATTGGCCTCTATGAATCACGTGCTAGTTTAGCAGTTTCTTCTCAGTACCACCCCCGCGAGAATATTTTGTACCTTAGTGATATATTTCCGACATTTTAGGCATTCGGAAAAATTATATATCTTAAAGTCCAAAACATTGTTACTAGAACATTAGTTTCGGTAGAAATAGCTAATTCGAGGAGTAAGCATGGATATTATATTGGGAATAATGAATCTGCTCGACTTTGGTAATGACTTCCGGCGCCAAGGTGGTTGAAACGTCACTCACCACTATCGACAACAGTCCTTCACCTGTACGATCAGACAACGCGGTCAAAATACAAATCTTTGTATGAAAAAACTTGTCAAAAGTAAAACAGCTTTACTACAGCAATGGTTATCATAAAAAAATTGAGGAAATTCGGTCTGCTCTGTGTAAATCAAGTTTAGCGAGTGGGACTGAAACGGATACTGTTTTTCGAAAATTTATGATAAAGTTCGGATATAAAGCGTGCTGTCATTGGTTGAAAGAACGTACTAAAGCTGTCACGCCATCTGCCAAATTGTACTATTCCGACCTTTTTCGCTGCTGGTGATCTTATTAATTGACGAGCGGAAAGAATTAAAAACGTCCACTGCACCATAGAACATGATGACTTAATGGCTACTACCCAGACTGTTCAATTTATCTTAGCTAAGTATGTAAATATTACTTGCTTGTTAACTGACTTGCTTATTTAAAAAAACCTAAGGGAAAACAGAAGAAACTTGAGAAGGAAAAACAAGCAAACAAACAAACAAACAAACTTATATGTGTAAAGTTAGCCATACGAATTTACTGCCGAGATGTCGACGGCCAGAAACTTCATTTGATATTCTCGTGACGTGAAGATCTTAACTGCTTGCGCAAGCGTAGCACCACGAATTTGGAGAGATTAAGACAAGTCCTAGAGGTATTTTGATGAAAAGAGTGAACGTAAAAAAAAAAACTAGAAAGCGTTTGTGGCCTACACAAAAGGAGAACGGCAATCTCTCAAATGAGCAAATGAATTACCAAGAGACTTCATCGATGACGTGAAATCAAAATGTTTAGCAACAGGATTATCAAAATTAAAATGTTTTTTTTTTCAGTATAAAAGGCGGGGGATAATTCGCAACAAATCTTCGCATGCACGCATAAGGCAACTGAATATGCCCCCACCTCCACTGAAAATTGGATCTATCACATCTTTCTGCTCGTGTGCCATTGGCTTTACTAAATCTAGGGAATATCCGGGGACAATATCCAAGCAATATTCGAGCAATTTGAACTCTTGTATCCCAATGCGATCAAAGAAAGATTAATCCTAAATAGACCGAGAAGAATTGCAACATTCGCTACCGCGTATTAAGAGTGACGTCATCATCTCCCGAGTCCTCGTCCAGCTATCGACAGTTATCGTGAGGTAAGATGTTTTGCGCATTTTCTAATATCACAAAAACTAATTAATAGATCAAAATATAGTTGTATACCCGTTATCATATGAAGGGGAGTGGGGGAATTATCTAAAACACAGAGCAGCGAATCTGAAATATTTACCTGGAATATTTTATTTTCCAAAATGAAGTAATAGGTATTCACATTACAGCAAACCCACCAGTTCTATTCATTTATGAAATAATCGATAATAAAAAGATACAATCTATTACAATTCCTTGTTGACAACTCTATATTATTTTGCGTCGTCCGTTGTCTATTTATTAATAAATATTGCAACCGAGAGTTAAAAAGCGAGTCTTTCATTCCGTTGTAGATGATGTGTCTTAACTAAAATTATTTACGGGCCGTAGTAGTCTTGTCAAATAACGCTTTCATCGAACTTGTTCCAAAACGAAATTATTACGATATTTGAGTTCCTTTCACGGTATGCTTTAGGAAATAGAGTGTAAATACAAAAATTCACTTCAAAAAGTACCCTAACCCGATTAAACCATACAAATCCCATTTCAAGTGCTTTCTGATTGCTAACATCACCTCGTCAGAAAGAGGAAGAAAAAAACAAATAAACAAATCAGTAAATAACGGAAGGGAAACATGCACGAGGCGTGCAGAGAGGAAAAACACCGAGGAAGAGATTTCTAATGGAGAAAAAAAGCTAGATTCATGTGCTCAAAAGATGGGAAGAAAATGCCAATTTTCAATAATTACTTTCAAATAGATCTCTCTCTGGAGAAGACCGAAGACCACATAATCAGAAACTTGGAACTCAAACAAAAGGTACAAAGGATTTTCCTGAATTCTCTCGCTGATAGCCATACAAAATTCTAATACGAGTAGATAAGCTATTACTACCGATTACACATTAATCAAATTAAATTGAACCTATACTATATCATAATTCAACTTATCTAGCATCAAAATACCCTAAATGCATCCAAAAAGACTTAAATGTCAGAATTAACTAACCATTCTCGTCTACATATTTTGCCATCAATTTCGTTTTTTCCTCTCCTCAAGGCAACACCAATTCCCATGGTACCGTAAAACAAGATGAGCGCAAGTACAATTGCTGTTGCCGATGGCAACTTCGTGAATTTCTTATCATTCTTTCGGGTTCAGCGATTACCGTCGTAAACTTTTCGTGCGCGTTTCGAAAGGTTGCCGAAAATGTACCGAAAGTTTTCGGCATAACACGAACGTCTTAAAACTTTGGCTCACAAGGCTTACATCACTAGTTGTCATAAAAAAAGACTTCATAACATTTTCTCAGGACAGGATTACTTGCGCGAGACTGCATTTCTAGCACTATTCAAACGCTTACCTATCTAAAGTAATCTAACGCAGAAACTAACAGCAACTTCTCGATAAAAAGTTCAGAATCGAGCATCGCTATGTGAGCAGCTCGGCCAATAAACGAATTCGCTGAACTTGGAAGATTGTGATAAACACTGTAACGGATAAGGTTCATGTCTTTCCTTCCTTCCAGTGGTTTCAGAAGATTGTCTATCATCTCTCTGTAGGCCACAGCTGGAAATTAATACATAAACAAATAAATAAATAAATAAATAAAAGCAATTGGGTTGCATTACAAGCCGCTATCAAGATGAATTGATTATTTGAAAAAACGGAGGGAATCATGATGAACCAAAACCAACTTTAAAGAAAAAACACGTAATCAATTCCAAACTCGGGGAAACACGTGATCAGAACGAGCTTGGTTTTGGGTCTCCATCTGATTGGTTACTGAGAAGACGCAAGTTTTCATAAACCCATCACAACGCACGCCCAAGAAAGCGCGGAAAAACGTTTGGAACCGAGCCATCCTCAAGTCTTGTTTTGGGATCTGATTGGTTACAAAAAACAGCGTTGAAAATGAAATTTCCCACTCTTCAAAATGGCCACTGTATCAGTAAGAAGATCTGTTTAGAACAACTCTCTGCAAAATGCCGTATGCAAAGTACATTGCACTGGGGCCTTGTAGCGCAACGCCTGCACAAAATCAAGCATTACCAACAACCACATTAGCAAAGGTGGTCTAAAATACAACGAACAATTCTCCGCCCAATACTTACCGACATCCGAGTTATCTCTCATGGCTCCTCGACAACTCTCTATCCTGGCCGAGTGATATGGAACATAATGGTCTTGTACCGAGCTAACCAGAAGAATATTTTTGAAGTACCGAAGGCCTAAAGAAGATGGGAAACCTTGAGTTTTAAAAAATTGAACAGTTTGGTTACTTTTTAAATTTTTAAGTTTAAAACTGAAGGGGTTTAGGCGACGAGACGATTTTTAACGCCGATTTTTAACACCGTCTCTTAATTCACGTTACACGAGAAAACTCTTAACGCAATTTGTTGCGGCCATGGCATCTTACAGAAGACGATTTTCGACGCATTAATGTCTGCAACTTTTGAGGTCAGACTCCTGCCACTTGTTTGTATACCTGGCCTCGCTTACAGGGAAAAGGCGCACAGAACTCTGGGAAGAAAAACATAAAAAAAAAAATCGACAGAAAAACGGGAAAAGTGCTAGGTCGAAAGGCAAAGGTCGACGGGAAAAGGACATGGGACGATTACAAGGACAAGACAACTACGTCAGGTAATTATTACCTTCTGATTGACTGAGTCGATAAATAAACGTTTGTCGTGGGTCAGCATGATCGTGTAATGACAACTGTAACAACGAATCGGACTTCTTCCACTTTTGCATGAACCACAAGCCTAAAACAAAAAGAAAACGAGTAATATACTTCACTCTTTTCGCAAGTACGAGCAAAAGAAAAACAGACAAAGACCTAGAAGGGCACAAAAATGCATAATGTCACAGAAAACGATATAAACTCCTGCAACTACGCGAGGCAGTCTCGCGTGAACCAAAACTGCATCAGGCTTACCAGTGCTGACAAGAGAACTTGTTGGGTATAGCATTCCCAAATGAGGACCCGAAAGGGACAAGAACGTGTGGATCTTGTCCAGGAAGGGCCTCAATTCAGGGTGGCCGAGAGCGGACCGGATGATAATGTTCCCTAAAGAATGACCTACAAAACTGTAGAGACATGAACAAAATAGAGAGTGTTAAAACACTTATTCGATTACTAAAAACAAACAATTAAAAGGGTAGGCGAAAACAAGATTTTGAAAACTGGACGCCCTGCGAAATGGGTCATTCAGATTTTAAGTCAGAGGTAAACGTTCTAGCGAGCTTTTGCATCACTGAAGTTTTAAGTGTCACAATAATATTAAGTATCATAATAATATTTTGGAAAAAATCAAACGGCAGGTATGTTTGGTAGCCGATGTAGTTGGGTCAGTTTTAAGCGCATAATACAACTCCCATTCCTGCGATCAAAACAACCTTCTCAGATTTAGACATCATGGCCTCATCATTTACCTTGTCACAAGTCACTGCGGCCACGCTCCAAAGTTCTTTTACAACAAAAATAATTACGAGTTGTCACGTCATGTTCAGTTCCATGGCCACAAAGACAAGGAAAATCGCATGACCACCCTAACAAAACAACAACTAGTCACCGACAAACCTGATTTTCGTGGGGAAGAGATTATAAGCCTCAATATGATGCGTTATTTCTTGAACCAGCTTCTCAGTCATTTCTTCAAACGTCACAAAAGTGTCAGGCTGCGAAGCGGAGAACAGGGGATTACACCGAGGTTAGATTATTGCTCGTAAGTACAAGTTTTGTCTATTATTAGGATTTAGGAGTCATAAACCAAACCTAGCCCGCGGAACGAGGAACAAAACCATTTTTTTCGCGTTCCTCTACTCGCGAGTGGCTCTGCTCGCGCTGTTCTCGTTCGCCTCGCACTTGTCTTCCCTCTCGCGAAAAACGCAAAAAATAGCTTTTGTTCCGCACCAAGTAGGAGGTTCCCTCGTTAGGAGCTTACATGAGTCCTTATAATAGGTGCCGTGGTTCTAAAACGACTTAAAAAGACAGCACACACAGCAAAATGAATTAGTCAAGGAAAATTTGAGATAAAACTTTCCAGTAGATCATTAGCCGTGTCATTTAAGATGATAGAAGGCGGTATCTCTTTTCACCTGGTTGATTTCCGACATGAGAAAGTCCAGTCGTGTAGAAGGAAGGGCCATTTCCAAGTAACAACGTACAAGGCGAAGATCCCCGCTGTTACCTGAAAAAAAGATGCATTTTTATCAATAGTGTATTAAACGAACAAAGATAGGAATGCTGAATTTAAGTCGCCAATTCTACACTTTTAACCAGAAGATCCCTGTATAGTTTATTGAAATGCAGTCAGTAAAACTTTAAGTTGATCACAGAAAAAACGGTAGTGCTCAAGTTTGCAAAGTGCTCAACCCTTTGACTTCCAAGATCTGATTGTTAATTCTCCCCACTAGCTGCTACACATTTCCTTGTAAATCAGTTACGAGAATTTGGTGTGAGATCAAGATAACAACTCCTACCTGATTAGTTTGAGTATTCTCACTACCTGCTTGCTGGATACTGAATTGATATCATGGGGAGAAGTTACATGTTAATCACTTTTGGGACTGAGCAACTAACCGTCCAATCCATGTACACAAACGATCAAATGCGTCTCAATGCCTTCAGGCGCCTCAGCGCTAAAATATGGCTCACGAATTCCTACCAATTGGCGGTCACTGAAAAAACAAATAAATGCTTTTAGTTTTGTAGAGATAAACAAACTGAAAGAAAATATAAATACAAGGGGTAAGTTTCCAAAGAAACTGTTCTACTGCGTCGGTGGAGGGGGTACGGAGGAGGGGGTACGGTGGAGGGGGTACGGAGGAGGGGGTACGGAGGAGGGGGTACGGAGGAGGGGGCACGGGGGAGGGGGTACGGAGGAGGGGGTACGGAGGAGGGGGTACGGGGGAGGGGGTACGGGGGAGGGGGTACGGGGGAGGGGGCGGGGTGAGAGTATAAAAGCGAATGACAAAGAACTGAGGCTGGAACCTTCAGCTTTAGCAACTGATTAGGGTGGTTAATTCACATTACCAATTCAGTTGGTAACCAAAACATCTTTCGTGGATGAATGAATATGTTGATTTCTGTTTTAAGTAATTAAATTGGAGTCTCCATTCTCTAACTGGCTCCCAAGCTTTTCATATCCCTTCAGGGACGAGATAAAAAGTGCTTTGGAGTAAGGCAGGTTCTTAGCAAGCTTGGCTGCATAGCGGATCACTTGGAATGGCAAGTTGTTTTTGGAAAAAAAAAGTCGAATATAGACGTCTTTGTTTCTTCACTTCTACCTGACGAGAGCTATTTAACAACAAGTGTATTAACCAGGGCACTTCATATCAAAACTCAAAAAGTTGCCATCTCACCTGTATACTTGACAGGCGTAGTTTAGACTGCGTTTCACTGATCTTTTCGCTATTTCAAACCTAACAAGAAGAGTGCATAAAAAATGACGGTCAACCATGTTTTTTCTTTTTTGGGGGGCGGGGTTTAATGTGCTTCTTGGACTTCGAAGCGGCAATTATCTCGGAAATCTGATGAAATGCTGGGGGAGGGGAACCTGGCGAAAGACTAGCCTACCATCCAGGAGGGGCGAGGGGAGAAGTACAAGCTCCAGATGGATGGGTACAGACTTGACTCTTTGACCCCTCAAAATGACTAACATCTAATTTCTCCTTAGAATATCACCCCAGAATCACATACAAGGGTCGCGAGAATAAAGGAAATGATTAACAATAAAGATGTTCTTGATTGGTTTCAAATTCTCCTTCTCAACATCATTCAAAATGTAAAAAGGACAGTATGGAGAATATCCATACTGATGTTTGGGTGTAAAGGGTAAACCTACCGTTACTTAAGAATATTCAACTGACCTCGACCTCACGCTGCCTCCGTACACAGAATCTCCTCGTGACAAAGTAAATGCAGGCGATGTGTTTCCCGCGCAAGCCAAAGGAAAACAACCTCCCAACGAGCTCGAAGAAAGTCCTTTAGGGACGCTTTTCTTTTTGTTTTTCCTTGTTGGTGTGGTTGGCGCGCTATCGGTGACAGTCACCGAGTTACGAGACGAAACCCCATTAACGTTCGGTTGTTCGGTCACGACGTTGGATTGGCTTCCCGAAGTTGCACTCGTGGACGCCTCGGAAGACATCGGCGTTTCGTAATTACTCGAGTCTGCTGCAGTTTCGGTTGTTGACGAGGAGACTAACTCATCCTGGGAGCCATTAGCAATAAATTGTAACTCAGGATCTTCGGAATTTTCCTCATTCGAGCTGTCTGTGATTTCAACAGATTCTTTGGCAGTATCATTACTTACGAGTGCTGACTCGGCATCGCTGTGCGCTTTGGTTTCCTTTTCGGTTTGTTTTTCTGGTGCGTTTTCCGAAGGACTATCGATGTCATCTGACGGATCAGAATTCTCAACGTCAGTTGTAGCACTAGGTGACATTTCAATGCCATTTATTGCTGCAGCGTCTAAAAATTCCGACTCTTCATTATCAGAGGCCAATTCCTTTTGTTCCTCATCACCTTCAGAAGATTTTACATCACAAGTTCTTTCAACTTCAATATCTTTATCATCAGACTGCGTTTCATTATCAGAAATGTTACTATCTTCGGCTATGAGCGGTTGAGTGCTTTCCGAATTACTTAAAAACGACGACAAATCTTCGGCTAAATTAGAATTTCCGTTAGGTGTATCGTCAATCTCGCCATTTAAAGCAATGTCAATATCATCCAGAGCAGCGGTGCTATCTACTTCGCCTATGCCTTCAGTTAAATCCGTTTCTTTGTCAAGTGCCTTCTCTGTTGCACTGCTAGGATCGCCTTGCTGTATCTCTGGTTGGTGCACGCTCTCTTCTGAAACTGTTTTCGACGCTGCGCCGTTCTTTTCGGCTTCATCAGAATCTAAAAAAATTATAACTTTTGTTACTTTCAGGCACTATTGGAAGCTTGTATCGTTCCTCACTAGAAGGATCTCTGATATATAAAAGAACCGAAAGTCGAATAACTAATAACAAGAATTAGACATTCGTTTATGATCAGAATTGCGAAAGACAGACAGACACATCTTTCAAAACAAAATGAGTTATATTCAGCGGGCTGGAGACAAAAAAAAAACCTCGGTAAGGCTCTGGAAACATTACCTTGACCATTGATTACCAGAAAACTTTCATCCGTGATATCATCAGTCTCATCCAAACCAACTGTAAAAAATATTTCTTTCATCTCTGGGTTTCTGGGAAAATCTGAAAAAATATACATGAAGAGATTTAGGCATGTTATGTTATGACGTTAGCTCTTAAAATTGTTATTGCAAAAGAGCGCTTCTCGTTTGAGTGACGTGAAACAAAAAAAAAGTTAACAGAACGGCTAATCACAGCAAAGGAAATATCACAACGAACCAATGAGAATTCAGAGTAAAAACCAGCAAATGCACGTGAGTGACTTGACGGTTGGTCGTCCTTTTTTATCTGATTGGTCGAGAAGGTGGCGCGAGTTTTCTGGATCAATCACAAACGCTATGCAATCCTGAATGACTTTAGACACTAAATTGAAACTTGTCCTAATTGCAGTGTTTGATGTCTTTTGTGTCAAGATATGAGGTTCTTAAAAAAATTAAACCTTATTTATTCTGACGCAGATTCTTCAACATCCAAGAAGTGAACTAATGATTGTCTACATTAGAAGCGAGGCGCAGATACCTGGTTCTCTGGGCTCCAAAAAACTAAACTTATCTTCGAATATAATTGGAGTAGAAGAGGTATCTCCATCTAACAGGGGACACTCGACTTGCACTGGAGGAATACTCTGGTAATAACGAGAAGTCTTCACACTCTGAGCCAAGCTTTGCTGCTGTTGATACCTGAGGGGAATTGATGATAATGTGTAAAGCCAACTATTGCCCCTAATCAAATCCCACTCTCGTAACGACACCAGTACAACTCTTACTAGGCTAAATTTCTCAACGGGAAACAGGGGCAATCGTGTCTACTCGGATCCAGGGTTCCCTTGGAAACTCATAATTTTACGGGACCGAAATATCCAATATAAACAGATGGCAATGAGGGATATTAAGCTCACTGTGCTAGCTAAGTTAAAGTCTGAAGAGTGCCACAAAGATGAACTACTTACAAGAAATGTGGTGTATTTTGAAGTTCATTCCATGGATACTCCTTGATGAAAAATGCTTCAGAAAAGTGAGAGAGCTACAAAAACAAGTGCATTGAAAATACAACACCACGGGATTTAAAATATCGCCATAAAATTAGGTATGCTTTTTTCATCTCATCAAAGGATTGGGTCATAGAATTTTATTTCATTTAGGATCCCAAGGAAGTTTGCCTGATTAGAGATTTCATTGCAGTGAAATATCAGAGAAGAACATGGCACTTCCTCCTGTCCCTATTCAGATTCCTCCCACTGTTCACTTCATCTTATCGTCTCTTTACCGTCACGTTTCCTCCTCACGTCACCGATTCACCTCCACTTCTTCCTTTTCCTACTTCTTCTCTCCAGTCTCCTCTCCTTTCTAAAACTGCTCCTAACCCCCCCCCCCCCATAGACACATATTAAATTCTTACCCGATGTTTATGGTGTTCTTTCCTCATGAATGGTAAAATAGCTTTGTTGAGGCTGAAGAACTCAAGAAACTGTGACCATACTAAGGAAAGCTGTAAAAAAATTAAAAAAAGGCTACAACTTCTAGATTTCAAAGTAAACACTGGTAAGCCCCGAGTGTGGCAAGGGAAGTAAACTTGTCCAAGGATGAAGCTGGAAGGAAACAGCTGACCCTTTGACTGACAAATAATTGTCATGAAAGGTTTTGATCATGTATTAGGACAATTTCACATAAAATGCACACAGGTAAAAATCTACAAAACTTCCTCTCCTAAAACAGTCCTGTGATTGAATTTCATTACACATTACTGGTGAGAATATAATACAGAGATAGTTGACTGTATGTTAAAAAGTCCAGAGTGCTACAAACTGTTGATTCATAAATGGTTCACTCCTCTTGTGGAGAGGTGATTTGTTACCAGGAAATGATATTTAATTGGATCTTAAAATACCCAGAATAACAAAGCTTGACTTACTTCAGAGCTAAGGTTATTGAGGTCACTACAAACTTGCGAAAATGTTTCCTCACACCCAACTGTTCCCTAAAAAAATGAAGATCACAGCATTTTAATTCATTTTTTAGAAACACTGCAATTTCGGATCAATATCAGTATCTGGGCAACTGCCCACCTACCCCTCCCCTAACTCAACAACAGTCAATTGACAACAAGTTAAGGTTAATGTTGGGTTAGGGGTAGGTGGGCAGTTGCCCAGATACTGATATTGATCAGCAATTTCAATACACCTGATTAATACAGGAAATGGTTTGAACCCAGGGGTAACATGTGATAGTGTAATCTGATTGTCCAGGTGAGTGTAGTCCTGAGAAGGACTGTTGTTGGTAGTAGTCATGCTTGAATACACCTTCAATTTTCCCATAGAGAAAGCATCAAACTATCCAAAGATTTCACATGTAACAGATGTAACTACTTTCACACAAAACCAGATTTAAAATATGACTACACACCTCTACTGCCCTACAAAGCACATCAAGCTTTTCACCAAAGTCGACAATTCCTGAAGAATAGAAGTACTTTAAGTCTTAATCTTTTAAATCCTAACAGCTCCTAGGGTGCTGTCAAGGATAATTTATTTGACAGTAAAGAGCTTCTTTAGTAGGTGATCATTTCCTTCACTCTCAAGACCTTAATGTGTGATTCAGGGATGACATCATAAGGAGAAATTAGATGCTTATAACTGTTGGGATTCAAAAGATGAAAAGATGACTGAAAGAGCTGGCCTGATTGTTTCACTTTTTTTGAGTCAATTACAATGGCCATCTAAATATGCATCAAACTTCAAATAACTCTTTTGGCAGAAATCAAGTAGTAGCAAAAGATAGTACTGATAAAATCAAAACCTTACCAATATCCATTCTTTGATTATCTGGAAGCAGCTCACTCAAGCATTGGAAATAAGCTAACAAATTCACTTGGGCAGATAACAAAGTGCTGCACAATGACCTAGATTGACATTAAAAAAAAAACATAAAGTAACTCATTAGAACAGTAAAACACATCCATAATATTCTCAAAACTACATTCAATCTGAATACTTGTTATCTGCCTATTCGTTTGCATAGAGAAATGATCCGTGAAACAGTAGCTATGTCAGTTTTAGCCACTGATTTCTCTTCCTGCTCTATTCAGTGCTATTTCCCCTTCTTGTCCATGAAATTTCTCCCCCTCTACACTTGGAAGTAATCTATGGCAGTTAGGAATGTGCTCTTTTGATTCTTATACAAAGACAACCACTAATAAAAGTAAAAGGAATGTCAAACCTGTGTGTGTCATAAGCAAACTGCAGCTGCTTCTCCACAAGTGATGTTTTAGAACTCTAGAAAGATGGTATACATGTTTGTTAGAATCCTAACGACGACAGACAGACAGAAAAAGAAGCTTTTCTACATGAAAAAAACGTCTATTTAAAAAATTCTTGATAAGATTATCATATTGCTGGCTACCAATAGTCACTTTTCAAACATTGTTTGGTTGGGTCACACAATGGTTGCATAGGAGACAAATAAGGGAGCCTAAGCACACACACTTTTTGAGACTTGAACAGTGCATTAGAGGAGCATACCTATGGATGCGACTTATACATGGACATTTACGGTACTTCTTCATTTGGTGGTTGGAAAGCATTTGGTTTTATTAATATTTTAAATGAAATGGTACAGACCATAGATCTGTAGCCAGTAAAAGTGATGTACAGTGATTGCTGCAGTCTGTTTTCAAGAATTCAATTGATCAAACGCTGATAAAGAATGAGACCATTCCTAACCTGAGGTGCTAAAGCCTTGTTACTGAAGAGTACAACATAGAAAGCTGGTGTTGATACTCTCATATTTGAAGGTGGTTTGCCAAGCCAGTTGTTTTTCACAGGTCTAACAATGCTAAGAGTAAAAAGCAAAGAGAAAAAGTGAGACAAACAAAACACCTTTCATCACTGCCACGAGTTAACAGGTGCCATTAGGAATAAACAGTATACACAAAAAATGCAATGTTATTCTTCTGTCAAGTAGATTGTTGTTCAGCTGTATGCAGCTAAATTTTGCAAGCCTTATGAATAAATAAATGCCCATTAATTGAGAATAAAGTGATAGACCATGCATGCATGGAGAGAAAATTTTATGCAATTACCTGTGATCAGGAAGACCAAGTGCTGTTACTGTGGCATGAATTGTTGTGTCGATGACAGCAAAGTGATAATAGTCAAACAAGATCGGCACATGGTGATGCAGACCTTTCACACAGGACATGTGCAGTTTTAATGTTTGGGTGCTTACATTTGTAAGAGATTCGACTGAGTCAACTCTGTTTGATGAGAAAACAAGGATGATGAGAATTAGGGATCAAAATCATTATCTGAGCAACTGAGCACCTACATACCCCTCCCCTAACCCAGTGACAGTCAATTGATAATAAGTCAAGGTAAGAGTTGGGCTAAGGGAGGGGTAGGTGCACAGTTTCTCGGATACTGACATTGTCCCAGAATTAAGCCTTGGTTGGAGAAGACAAAGAAAAAAAAGAAATGTGTCCTCTTAAAATTAAAGCATCCAGCTTCTTCATCTCTCTCTCTCTTTAAGTTATTCATGGAGGGACACAATTAACTGCTTTGCCAAAGATATAGACAAATTACTGAAGGGTAAACCTAGGGCAAAGGAGTGAGGATGTGATATGTAGAAGATTTAAAACTAAGAAAATTATTTTATCGACAGAATCAAAATACTTCAATAATTTCTTTTTTCCAAATTGGAGGATAACTGCAGCAGCCTTAAATTTGAGGTTTAGATGAAGAAAGAAAAATACTACAAAATTTTAATACAGTACTGTTATGTGGACAGTTAGATTGAAATCCTTACAACTGCAAAGGATAAAACTAATTTCTAGGATCTTGATCAAGAAAAGACAGCTGTCATAAATCATCCATGTAACAGCAGGATAAAAAATGTAAAGAAACTTACCATATTATTAAATAAATGCACTCAAAGCCAATATGTGAGTAAGCAAACTTGTTAAAAGAATTTATCTAGTTGAAAAATTTCTCACCCATAGTCCGAGTCTGAGAAAAACAGTTCCACTGACATTTGATAATCTCCTTGGTCAATTTCCTGGACAATCTAAAGAGAACATTGTTTACTTTATATCATTTTCAGTGCATTCACTCTGAAGAAGGGCTAATGCTTGAAACATCAGCTTTGAAACTCTTGACAGTGGCAATTTACATAATCAACTCTTTTGACATGTTACACTCTCCCACCAACTCAGTACCACTGATAGAGAGATTTTAATGGGACTTTTACCTTGTCACTGTTCACCAACAAATGGAGACGAAAAACAAAGGAATCATTCAACACCACAGACTCATTTCTGTAAAGAATTTGGAATGTTTTTGAGATGGCTGTCTGCCCAGAAGAGTTGATGGTTGCCCCAAATTGGTATTCTGCCTCTTGGCTGTCTGTGTTGTTAAAAAGGAAAATAACAGTATAAGTTGTTATGATAACATAACTTTATCACACAATACATTTGATGTAGTAAATTATTGTGGCCAAGTAGACTTGTAATCTGATGGTCCTGGGTTCAAGTCCTCCACCCTGTCAATCACTTGATTGTTCTCAGTCCCCCTGAGTTCAACTCCTTGGCTACACTAGTACTGTGTAAATAGCCAACTGGTCTGCCTCATGTAAGTTGGGATTTTCAAGCACCTTATGTTTATTTAAAATATTTGGTTCTCTCTGATCTGAATATATGAATATATGCACATTACACATTTCAATTTTTTTTATTTTTTATCGATGAAAAATAGCACAGGATAATACAAATAAAGTAATCTAGAGAATGATATTTTTTTTTAATTTTTTTTTTCTTATAATTCAGAGATATACATTTATATTGTGGGAAATGATCATATTTGCATGCTCTACCCTGAAATTACAGGGGTTTTGATAAAAGCTGGTTAGCGATGGTCTAACACCATCTTTTGTTACTGTCTGCTCAGAATTTATCTAAAAAATTTGTTTCGCTTCTTTTGAGATCACAGCTGGTAATTCCACCATCAGCTGCATCTTGCAGAAAAAGTAACTGAATCATTGAAATATCTTTAGTACTTTATAGGTGTTCCTACTTTTAGAATTTAAATGCATCTCTAGATCCTATTAATTTGACTGTAGCCATGACTAATTCTTGATCTCTGTGATGATGGGATGGACATAACTGTCAAATTCTATTTCTGGGTTTCCTCAGCTTGAGAGACTGTAATTCAAAAGAGTGCTATCTGATTAAATTGTACTCTGAATTACTTACCCGACACAGTATCAAGCCTTTTTTCTACCTCCACACTTGCTGCTGCCTTCACAGGAGGTTTAAGAGTACAACGAATATGGTAATACCTGCCAGTTCAAATATCTCAATTTATCATCTGATAAAATCTTTTTTTTCACTAAGTACTCTTAGCTGTGACCAACTTGGTCACCATTTGGTATCGCATCAGCTAATAATCCCACAATTGATATATTTTTTTGTTCTCATCACTTGTCTGCTTGATATTGTCTTGATATTGTAAGGAGAAATTCTGTCTTGGTCATCCTTGAGAAGGGGTTAACCCTTTAACTCCCGTGAGTGACCAAGATAGAATTTCTCCTTAAAATAGCAATACAATATCAAGCAGACATGTGATGAGAATGAAGAAAAATATCAGTTAGGGGATTATAAGTTGATACAATATGAAATTATCCAAACTAACATCACAAGAACTGTATGGCAGAAAGTAAGAAGAATTACTAATGAGATCTTGGGAGTTAAAGGGTTAAGACAAAACTAAGGATCAAACAGAGTGTTGTGAGTTGTGACCTTGATGACCTCTTTGATTTATAATAACTATCCTGGATTAATTTTTCATTCTACAGCCACCTGGGAACAGATTTCATTTTGAAACTAATATCGGCTCAAATTCTTCCACTCAGCAGGGGACACAGTTTGAATACCAATTAAAACTATTACAGAATAAAACAAATTATTTTTCAATATTTACTTTATCTGTTCTTGATCCAAAAAAAAAAGATGTTATACGAGAAATCAAAGAAAACAGTAAAATAAAAAGACAAAAGATAAGATGTAATGAGGATGTCTAAATTTAGAAGCCATGAGGTCTTGTGTATTGGGCCTCTTTAACCCTTTCACTCCCAAGATCTAATTAGTAATTCTCCTTACTATCTGCCATACAATTCTTATGATGATAGTTCAGAGAATTTGGTATTGGATCAACTAATAATACCATAATTGATATTCTTCTCTATTCTCATCACCTGCCTGCTTGATATTGTATTGATATTGTAAGGAGAAATTCTGTCTTGGTCACTTATGGGAGTGAAAGGGTTAAATACTACCCACTCATTCAAATAAAAAAGATCACATTATAATTTGATGAAGAAATTAACTGTTAACCAGGGGATTATATGACATAAATTTATTGAGTTTCTTTGATATGTCTTGGGCATATTTTTAGAGAATGCAAAGAACCTGAATTTAAATATTTGGGGCTGGTTCAAAAATAAGAATTTGTTTGAATTTTAACAGGAAAAAGTATTCCTAACAAGGAAGAAGGTGTAACTACACATATATGAGAACTTATAATAGAGTACCAGTACATCCAATTTCTGTTGTAGATGTTCATGTTTTTTCTGGAGAATTTAATCAGATTAATTTTGTCTAGAGCTAACATCTGGAGAGAGAATGAATTTTTTTTCTTATGAATAATGACATCAGGGCTGCCAGGCTAATTCATAAGATACCAAATAGTTTTGGGGATAATGATGTACTTTCTAAGGTTGGCTGGATGCCTTTAGAGTATTTTTATAAGCTACGTATCTTAACTATTACATATAATGCTTATTATAATTTAGGGTTGCGGGAAATTAATTGTTTGGTGACCAAGAACTCTAACAGTTATAACCTAAGGAAATCCCTGAATGTTGTACTTAATAGGCCCAAAACCGAATTGGGTCGTAGGTCCTTTGCTCATAGATCTGCAGTAGCATGGAATGCACTTCCCGATAATGTTAAAGATTCTCCAAATTTATCTATTTTTAAATATAACTTAAAACAATCCAAGCAAACTGTTATGAATATTAATTTTGAAAAGGGAGGTAATGTTATACAAAACATGAAACCAAATTTTCACTATTACTAAAACTTTATGGTTTACTTGATTTATTCAACTTATAAATTTTATCATATCTGTATTTTATATAATTATAGACTAATTAGTTTAGGCAGGTCCACATCAGCTGTAAAGTTGCGCAAATTTTAACCTGCGTTATCAAATAAAGTTATGTATGTATGTATGTATGTAAAAGATCAAAGTGATATGCATTGTTACTGACCACGGCGGGGTGCATTGCTTAAACATATCTGAAAATTTCTATGGGGAATAGTAAAGTCAATTAATCTCTTACACTAATGAATACCATCTTTAAAATTCCTATAATCGTTTGATTTCATAGAGGATTTATACGTCAGATAGAAAAAATAAAAATTTGAAAAAACGAGCGATCAAAGTAATTTGTTAAGTGTCACTAATCTAATTTCGGTTTCCTTTTCGTTATAATTTGATGTAGAACATTCCTTATATATAACCTCTGGATTGATTAAGGAAATACAAACATAATAAAATTAAATCAATAGCTACACATTTATACATAAAACGTTATTTCAAGCGTTACATACCCTCGCTGAAAGAGATCGATGTTGTGAAACGTGGAAAATTCGACGGCGAATTCTATCGTTGCTTGTAAATCCCCGGACATAGTGAGTTCTTCAAAAGAGTAACAACTTCAACTAAAATTATTTATCAAGGCAGTGTCCTACATCGTTGTTGATATCCTAATCTTCCGCACAATTTAATGCCTTGAGATTGCTGAAAAAAATGACATCAATGACAAGTCACCAAAATATTCCTTGACCGGCATGGGTTAAACTTCTGAACGCGCGCTTTCATGCGTTACACCGATTCTCGACAAATTTAAAAGCTAGCAATGTGAAATTTATGACCTTTAGATCCGCTTTACCCATAAGTATTCTATCAGCTGTGGTTTATGGTCACTTGAAAGCATCTTTCACCAATTTGAGAAGCTAGGAAATACGTCATAAAATTAGACATCTTCGAACCTTGGAAAAACACGAAACCTTACTCCAATTAAAATAACAGCAACAATTTCAGAGTCAAAGACAAAAGGGCAAAACCTCAAGAGTCAATAACAGCAAGACGTTTCTCAATTCTAATTGATAATAAATACGAACAGCACTCCTAACAACTATGATCTCTACAAGGCCAATTAACCCACGCGAGAATATTTATCCTTTTGTTATGTCAACTTGACCAGTCATAATTTACTAGAAATGTCAATCGCTCTCGAATAAAACAACTGTACATTAATAATGCACAAAACACACGATACATATATAGTAGAAATTGTTACGGGGACTTCAAAGTCTTCTAGAGAAAAACACAAACCTGTCACACATTTACCCTCCGGCCGCCATCTTGTTGGTCGTTGATCGTGTAACAATACCTCTCGTCCAAGTATATCCCGTAGAGTCTGGGTGATAGAAGTTTGTTTCCAAGGAGACGAATAACTGTTTTCTAGTCACGTGATAGGTGCTTTTATAATATGCCCAAAATTACAATACCGATAGTTCGTATGTAGCATAATACCAATATTATCTCAAAATGGGAAAGATAACCTTAGATATGCTGGCGAAATCTCCAAGCCATACAAAGAAAAGAAGAGATGAAACTGTGCAACAATACGTGCGGAGGTTGACCCACTTGTATTTTTCAGAGAAAAACATTGATGAAATTGTAAGTTTGTTCGACTAGCGGATTGAAAATCAGTGAGCTTAAATTTTGTATTCCACAGATATCCTTCTCATTTAATCCTATGAGTTAGATATTCGACCCGCAGTCATGGACAAAAATAGGCTTTCTCCAGGTCAGGGTGCTCACAAAGTTATTGATTCGTGGGTGGGAAGTTTTCAAATGATTGTAAGCTATGAGTTTTCGTAAAGCTTATGTTCACGCATAGCTAGAGTAAGAAATCTTATAAACGTTTTACAGTCTTAATATGTAGCAAAACTGTGTGAAATACATATTTCTGGCAAAACTTGCTCATAAAACTGTTTTCAAGTTTAGAATATCGAGCGAAAGATAAAATTTTGTAATTTATATCTCACACTGTTCATAAAACTACTGTATGACAGTTGTCTACATACTTGGCATACTGTTTGCAGGAGTGAGGAAATTCTTAGATGTGATCAGTGTGAATTTACAGCGATTTGTTGTCTGTTTTGATATTGCAGGATAATCTTCATCACTGCCGAAATCTATCAGTTCTCTACCTTTATGACAACAATATTGCAAAGATCAAGAATCTTGGTTTTGCAACCAGCCTAACACATTTATACCTTCAGAAGAATGAGATTACTAAAATAGAGGGACTTGACAATCTTAGGAGATTAACAAAGTTGTAAGTATCTCTGTGCTTACTTACCCTGGGCCCACCCCATGGTGTGCTGACATCATTTTTCCCCCTAATTTTTATTGAGAAGCACTAGTCTAAAACATAGATTAACAGTCCCTTGAAATATGCACAAACTGGAGCATGCTTCAATTAGAGCTTCTGGGATAAAGGGGGAAAATTATACCTTAGGACCCCTCCCCTGAACTGAAACAATCAGCCCTAAAAAGAGCAGTGGTCAGTACTAGTTACAATCAAAATTGCAAAACTCTTGTTCCAAATTCTGTTCTCATTTTTAAGTTACAAGAGTTGATTTTATAAATTTCACTTATTTTGATAAAATTTGCAGGTACCTTGGTTCTAATTCCATCACAGTTGTGGAGGGGTTGGAGAAACTGGAAAGTCTTCGTGAGCTTCACATTGAAAAACAAAATCTACCTCCTGGTGAAAAGCTTCTCTTTGAGCCAAGATCACTTGAAGCTCTTTCTGTGAGTGCAAAAATTCTTAACAGTTAATTAATAGTTTATCACTGACAGTAATTGGGTTGAACCCAAAAGTGAACAGGTGATCATGTGTAAATAAATTAAAAGTAACACCATTCACGCGGTAATTAATACTTTTCTTTTAACAGAAATCACTATGTGTGCTGAATATATCTGAAAACAACATAGATTCTGTGGAGGAGCTGAAATGTCTCAAGAACATGACACAGTTTTTCACAGAAAACAACTGCCTCTCAGATATGAAGGTGCGACAATTCTTAATAATATTTTTTCCTTGTAAAATTTTCTCCTAGTATTTGTAAGCAAGTATAATCCTTTGTCCAGGAGGTACTTACTTCCAATGTAGATGGATTGCTTTTAGATTTGCTTATTAAATTTCCTTGTTGAATACTAGCCAACCACAGCTGAACACATTGTCATAAAATTGTATCCAGTTGACCCTATAGCATGAAGAAGGTTTGCAGTATGCAGTCAATATGGTTCTTTCCACCTTAAAACCCTCTATCTTGTGAAACAAATGATTACATCTAACCCTTAGAGCCCTAAGGGGGCAGGACTAGCATCTATTGCTAACTTACAATGTCACCACTGAATCACACATTAAGGTCACAACAATAAATGAAATGACCATCAACTAAAGAAGCTGTACTTTTTCAGCACCTTAGGTAATGTATAGAGAACAGTATGGAGAATGTGCATGCTGATTTTAGGGTGTAAAGTGTTTAATAAAAACAAATTAAGTGTATTCACCATGATGAGTAACCACAACCCTTTTTATGATATTGTCCATCTATTATGCTTGAGATGTCACAGGAATTTGAGAAATACATCACCTGATGTTTAATTTGTGTATTTTATTCTGACTGCAAAAAAGCTCCTTAACCAACTTATTTAATAAACTTAAATTTTTTTTTTGTAAAAGGAGCTTTCAAGAGTTTTTGCATCTTGGCCATCACTGTGGAGGTTAGAACTGACTGGAAATCCTATTAGTAACAAGAAAAAATTATTATTAATTATTAAATTTAAATTTATACCGCGCAGTTTCTATAAAAATATTCAACTGCGCCTTACAATAAATATTAAATTAGAAATTAAAATAGAAGTTCAAAATTACAATTCTAAAATAATGCAATTCAATTATAAAAACTATAGAACTAATTAAACGCCCTATTAAATAAAAAAGTTTTAAGTCTAATTTTAAAAATATCTAAACTGGAAATAGATCTTATTGTGGTAGGAAGCGAATTCCAAAGTCTAGGGGCGGCACAACTAAACGAT